>NC_081557.1:222807081-222922318 GCF_022355385.1 Mustela nigripes | reverse complement strand
CCCCCCCCCCCCGCAGCCTTGTTACAGATCTGCCCCCCTCCCCTCAGCAATTTGCAATGGCTGCAAATGTGGTGGGAGAGCAGAGATGAGAGGTTAGGGGAGAAGTCACATCAAGTCACAGCAGGAGCATCCTTCTCTGGCCCCTCCCCCAACCCCTCCCCCGATCCTCCAGCCCAGCGACAACTCTGCTTTGCGATTGCTTCTCCTTCCTCTGATCCTGGCTGCCAAGTAAATAAAGCCCTAAGTCCGCAGCCTCCACGGCTGATGGGCTTCTCGAAGCATTTGCCGGCAGAGTTGGTCCTCTCTCCTTCTGACACTAAGAGAAGACACCGCCTGGTACCCTGTGGCCTTCCTCCCGTGGCCTTCCCCCCTACCAGCGGTGCTCTCTCCTGGAAGGGATACCACTTCCTGACTTTCCTTAACAAGCACAACCCAGTGCTTCCTCTGCTTTGGGTCAGCGACTCCCACAGCTCCCAGAGACTCCCTGCCACCTGCCCGAATCAACAAAGACCAAAAGGCACAAGTCCTTGAGTCCCTGAGGAGTCCCAGCTGGAAGGAGAGAGGGCAGCAGAGCCTGGCCTCCTGTCCTGCATTTCCCCCCCTGTGTCCGGTTTGGCCTCTCCCACCCAAACACGTTCTCACATCAGGAGCTGGGATTCTCACTGGCCCTGACCTTCGCTTGAGCTACATTTTGTTATTCGGCTTTCATGGATTTTTTTCACATTCATTGTGATTGTTTAAAATCACATTTAAAACCTTGTGATAGGGACGCCTGGGTGGCTCAGTGGGTTAAGCCTCTGCCTTCAGCTCAGATCATGATCTCAGAGTCCTGGGATCGAGCCTCGCATCGGGTTCTCTGCTCAGCGGGGATCCTGCTTCCTCCTCTCTCTGCCTCCCTCTCTGCCTACTTGTGATTTCTGTCTGTCAAATAAATAAATAAAATCTTTAAAAAAAAATAAAACATTGTGATAGTTTAAAGTGATACTGCATCCATATATTATTTCCTTTGATCACTGAGATTTTTGGCACCCCCTTAAGTTGTGAGCCTGATGTGGGTGCCTCACTCACTTCACCCTAGCCTGGGGCCTTCTAGAATAGTTGGTCACCCTCAGAGGGCTCTAGGTAGTAAAGCCAGACAGCCAGACGTCAGATGCTGGTGTTGCTGTTCTCCATCCGGAGGACAACCTCTCTGTGCCTCTGTGTCCTCATGCTATGGGGACAGGGCAGCTACCTCAGAGTGTGGCTGCTGTGACTGTATCTATAGTAAGGCTGGTATGATGCTGACACACGGCAAGTCCTTCACAACATTGGCCATGACAGTGGTCCATGGGGTTTCTGCCACAAGGTGACACTGCACCAACAAGACAGTGTACCCTGGTGCTTCTGATGGATGTAGCCTTGCCCTTGGGCTTGCCCTTGCCTCTGTGTTCTAGTGGAGAAGTCACCGAGAGGAGATAATATTAAGGATTATTTGTGCAGTGCAGGTGCCTGAGAATAGGCCAGGAACCTGTGTGGTCTCATTGTAATCCTCCCAACCAGCCCACAGAGGAGGTTCTTTCATCCTCTACATGTTTGTAGACAGGATGAGTCAGCAAGAGACCTGCCTGGATCCCAGAAGGAGCAAGAGACGGATTCAGAATCTGACACATGCCCTCAGAGCTGATCTTTTGCCTCTGCCTCTTGACGGCTCTGGAAGTTGCCCAGCACACCTAGGATTCAGGAGCCGCACACTCCCACTAAATGCATCTTACGTATTTCTTGGCACCACCAGCAACTTGTGTTCATCAGGTAGGTTCCTCCCCAAGAGGACCCTTGGCAAAAAAAAAAAAAAAAATAGAAAGAAAGAAAAGAAAAAAAAATAGATGACTAGTTATTGCTGGCTGCTTTCATGAGATGGAGCCGGCTGCCTGGGGACTGTGGGGTGGGAAGAAGACTTTTCATGCAGACCGATTTGTACTTGGAGCCATCTGAATATAATTATTACCTTTTCAAAAATAAATGCTAACATTAAAGTTCAAGACTTTAAAAAGAAAAGAAACACTTACAATTTATCCTCAGGAGAACCCCAGATTGGATCAGCCCTCAATGCATTTGGTTTCAATAAAAATCTTGGCGGGTCCCCCAGAATGGTCTTCCCTGACTGGGGAGATGGGTGAGCTTCTCCAGAATTCATTCACTCCTTGGGCCCACATTCCAGATGCCCCAGATACATGATGCTCTGCTAATCTCAGATAAGCCTGGAAGGACACTGGGCCTAGAAGTTTCTCCTCGGGGCCCTAAATGATCCTAAGTCAAGAGCAAGCTTCACAGGACCGCTACCAAAGAGGATGAGAGTCACTGCAGACGACTTGCAAGTGGCTGGGCTGCTCTCTCAGATCATTAGAGGGGAAAAAGGACCCCAGCCATTAGCTCGCATTTGGGATGAACTGTGCAATCCAAGGTGACATCAAGTCCTCAGTTATGCAAAGGTAAGCTCAACTTCCTTCCTTTGGTTGCATGGCAAAACTCAGAATAAAGTGGAGTTTTAAAAATAAAACGTGAAGGATGGTTCTGGGAGTGGTGAGTGCCCCAGGCAAAGAATCCAGAGAATGAAATGCAGGTCCCAGCTCTGTCACCAGCCTGGGGCATCGGGTAAGGCTACATATCTCTCAACCTCTAAAGCCATGACATGCAGGAGATGGACTGCTGTCCGCTCGATCCTCTCCTGAGCAATACCATCTCAAGTCTGGGCTTGTCTTCTGACTCTCTGTCCTCCTCTCCTGCATTTGGTTGAAGACCCCAAGAATTGGAGTATCAGTCCACAGGCAGTGTGTGGGAGCTCTGCTCCCCAAGGCAGGGAAAGGGCCTTCCTTCCTTTTGTACATCTTCCTGCCGAGCACATGGTCCCAAATTCTGCACAAGCTAACTCCTTCCACCCCTCCTCCAACATCTCCTGGGCCGCCTTGACCAGTCACGTTCACTTCTGTCCCTGTCCTCACAGTGACAAGTATCTTGACATCTTAGTCCTGCTGAGCTGCGACAGTCTCTGAAGATTGTTGATCTTGGGGTGTCCCCAGGCTAGAGGTTGCTCTGGAAACCCAGAGTGCTGAGCTCCTACTGAAAGGCCGGTTAGAACAGTCAGGGACTTATAAATCCCACAGACAGTGGCTCACAGTCTATGAGAAGTCCCCATGCTGGCCCTGCAGAGTGTTCTCCTTCCCTAGGCCCTCTCAAGAGCGAGTTTGCCTTGTCTCTGCTCTCTTGGCCTCAACCAACTGGACCAGACATAGACACCTGAACCTGAGCTGGACCACTCAGTTCCTTGCCTGGAGAATTGAAATTGTACTAAGAGATTCGGTCCCAGTGGGGCTGGGCCAGTCAAGAAATGCTGAGGCTGTGGGGTGCCTAGTTGGCTCAGTCAGTTAAGCCTCTGTCTCTTGATTTTGGCTCAGGTCACGATATCAGGATCGTGGGATCAAGCCCTGTATCAGGCTCTGTGCTCAGCGCCGAGTCTGCTTGAGATTCTCTCTTTCCCGCTTTGCCCCTCCCCTGCTCACATGTGCTCTAAATAAATAAATAAATGAATAAATAAAATATTTTAAAAAAAAACAAATCTTGAGACTGTGGATAGTCATTTTCTACCTAGGATGCCAAGAAAGTCAGTTTTTGGGGAAATAGAAAAAGATGAATGAAACAGAGATATAAAGAGACCTCAAAATGTGAATTGGAGATAGTCTCATGGGCATTCCTGTCCCTGGCTGTTCATAGTCAAGAGCTGATAACGTGCAGGTTTGTGTGTTTTTGGCTGCCCAGTGTTCCTGCCAAAGCAGGCTTTCCTTTCCTATTGGAGTGTGACTTCTCTCTGTGAGTTGCCTTGTGGGGATGGGTCATTTCAGGCAACTGGGAGGGGGAGCAAGGTCCTCCTTCTCACCCCAGGGACCACCACATTTAGACATGTGTCCTGAGCTGCATAAACATACTGGCCTCCCCTAGAATGTGAGTACAGACAAGTGACCGACAGGGGCCATTCACCCCAGGCCCAGATGGGTGGCAGTCTGGAATGACCCAGCAGTCCCCACTGGACCTCCAGCTTCCGTCCCTCCAGACAGCCTGCCTCGGGTCCTGCCCCATCTGCAATCAGCCACAAGCTCCATGCACCATAACATCCTTCCAAAAATTCCCCTTTATTTTAGCAAAACCACACTTGGTTTCTCTTGTTTGCAACCAAGAGGGCATGACTGAGAGTCACAGTTATATCAGTAGCTTCAGTTCCATGAGCCAGTCCGTGTCTTTCCCCCTGAAGTGAGCCTCAGTGGATTTCCATTTCCTGTGGCCAGGAGTCCTAACAGCTCGAAGGGCGGATCCTGGACAAGGCCTTTTCACCTCTCTGAGACTTTGTTTCCTCCTATGGAAAATTAAGCTACTAACTCGTACTGTGCAGAGAAATTGGAAGGATAAAATCACAACAACAGTAACAAGTGATGAAGAGCAGATGTTAGATAGTGCTTAAGATATTCCACAAGCTGTTCCAAGGGCCGGCAGAGTAACTTGTTCAACCCTCACAGCAGCTCTGTAAAGTAAGTACTTTTAAACCTCATTTTAATGGTTAGGCACCAGAGAAGCAGAGAGATTAAATCACTTTCCCAAAGCCACACAGCTAAAAAGAGCCAGGGGGCCTCTACATGTGTTGCTGTTCAGGAAATGGGAGCTCTTCTTTATGCTAATCAAATAAGGCCTAAAAGTCACTTTCTGATTTGGGTAGCATCCCACCTAAGAAGAAGGGGTGGCGCAGTCCTCCATCCGACCAATAGCTAACTAATTGTGGCCAAAGCAGTCTCAGAATGCAAAATAACTCCACTTCCCTTCTCCCTTCACATAGTCGTCCCAGGGACCTCAACAATCCCAGGGCTTCAACGGTCCCCTTTCTGTACCGTCACCCTACAACTATGCCTCTGGCTCCGGCCTCGCCACTGAACTCCCAACACATCTGCCCCAAACCCAGCATTGGCTTAAGGTAAACATGGAGCCTCTATCCCAGGCCTGCTCTGTGTCCAGAGCTGCCTGCCTCAGTGAACTTTGTCACCATCTTTCAAGCTTCCTAAATCCACTGTCCACAGGTGGCTTCACTTTCTCCCTCACCCAAATCCAACCAGTCAGCCACTAAACCGAGTCTGTTCTGCCTAGATACTGCTTGTCCCCGCACTCCTGAGAGCAGACCACCACCAGCACTGTGGCCGCTTCACACAGCTGCTCTCCGCCAGTCTCCCACGCCCCCTCCCATCTGATCCCACAGGCAGCGCAACTGATGCTTTCAAAATACAAATCTGGCCAGTTGCTGTTCTGCCAAATTTTCAGTGCTTCCCCTTGACCCTAAGATAAAGTTCCACCTCCTTTTTATTGCTTCTGAGGCTCCCTGATCTAGCCTCTGCCTCCCCTTCCACTGCTAAGATTTCCCCTGGAGATTTCCCTTCTGAAACTCCCTGCTTCAGACACACTAAACCTTCCCCTGGGTTTGGATTTTTTTTTTTTTTTTTTTGCCATCCATTCACTTATTCATTTAACAAAAATTTCCTGAGCCCCTACTGTGAGCTGGGCACTAGGAGTACAAAAAAGCAAAGAGGATTTCTGCTTTTATGAGGCTTACACTGGTCTAGTTGACTTCTTTCTATCTTCAAGGGCTCAGCTTAAATCTCTGTTTCTCAAGGAAATACTCCCTTTCCCCTAATCAGGTTATGTTCCCTGGTGTGTGTCCCTAGATTCCACTCTTCCTCCCTGCCATAGTATCACCACACCTGACTATGGTTTAACCTCTCTTTCCTGCCAGATTGTCAACCCCATGGAGGTAGACACTGGGCTTCTTGTTCACCCTTGTATCTTCAAGCTCGGTACCTAATAGATACTTAATAAGTACCTGATGAATGAATGAATGAATGAAAGTATGCAGGAGTAGCATCATATTCAGCATATACACTTCTGGTTTTCCTATAAGATTGTAAGTGTACTTTTTATTTATTTATTTTTAACTGGAAAAACCATGTTTATATTTTTCTTGTTTACATTTTTCCCCTAGCTGCTCCCACATTGATTTTCCATGAGTGTTGGTTGAATGGATGGACAAGTGTATTTCCATGTATGAGCATTAGTAAGGATGGTCAACATAGGAAGGCAGCATCTTCTTTTTTTTTTTTTAAGATTTTATTTATTCACCTGACAGAGATCACAAGTAGGCAGAGAGGCAGGCAGAGAGAGAGAGAGGAGGAAGCAGGCTCCCCGCAGAGTAGAGAGCCCGATGTGGGGCTCGACCCCAGGACCCCGAGACCATGACCCGAGCCAAAGGCAGAGGCCTAACCCACTGAGCCACCCAGGCGCCCTGGGAAGGCAGCAGCTTTAGGAGACTGGGGCAAGTGCAGACCCTGGAATTTATGATTATAAGATCTGGTAATTTTCCAGGGGGGCGTGGAGGTCCTCGGTTGTTCGTGCTTGCTGAACAATGGAATCATGTGGGGAGGCTGACAAAATACTGATGCCCAGACCTTTCTCCCAGAGATTCCAATTCAGTCTGACTGGGTTGAGGCATGGGCCATGGGAAAAATGTTTCAATCTTCCCAGGTGATTCCAATGCACAGCCAGGCCTGGGAAGGTGTGGGGCCTCCTGGAATTCATAAGGTCTTGGCCAGATGTAAGTCTGCAGATGTGGAGAAAATCTGTCAGGGGTTCCTGGGTATTGCATGTGGACCAAGAGTTAGGACATAATCTGAGGTGAAACCCAGGGAATGAAGACAGAAAAAGAAGCCAGAACCAATTAACCATCCCTCTTAGTTGTACACTTATTGAATGAATGAATAAATGAATGAATGAATGAATGAATGAACAAATGAGTCTATAATGGGCAAGAGTAAGTCCTCTGTACTTCTGTCAATTCACTGGAATAATTATTTTATGGACAATCAAGTTAGTACCCAGTCATAAGTGACCATGAAAAATATTTCTGAAAAGATTAAATAATATGAAACCAGTAGAATTTTCTGATATCATAGATCCCCAAGGAGCTGTAGAGTCATCCACTCATTCTCCCTTTCTCTTGCTCAACAACATTTATTGGACACCTATTATGTGTCAAGCATTATTCTAAATGTCAGGAAGGATCCAGTTTGTTTTTGTGTCTATTCAAAATGTGCTGGAATTCTAACCACCAGTACTTCAGAATTGTACTTGGAGACAGGGATTTTAAAGAGGTACTTCAGTTAAAACGAGGTCATTAGAGTTGTCCTCGTATGAACAGGACATTTGGACACAGACACCGAGTGAAGACTGCATCAAGACACAGGTAGAAAATGGCCACCTACAAACCAAGGAGAGAGTCCTCAGAAGAAACCTTCCTGCTGATACTGTAATTTCAGACTTTCACTCTCTGGAATTGTGAGAAATAAATGTCTGTTACTGGCAGCTCTGGAAGTCTAACAGAGAGTGGTAAGCAAGACCAAGTCCTTGTTTTCTATGCAGATATTCACAAACATTTATTTTCTGAGGACTGAGTAGATCTGTCTACAGCTGTTTTTCAAAGCTATGGTCATAGTTGATTTTAATAAAATCCACATTCACTGAAAGCTTTCCTTAATTCACATTGACATTTCATCATCGCACATATTTTGTACTAGATAAAATCTCAGTTGGGTCTAGAATGTCTTCAACACTTCTACAACGTTAGCTAAACTCCTGTGGATGAACAATAGAAAGGAGGCTTCCAACCCAGAATCTCCCTAAGCTGGAATTGAATAACATCACTGTTATTTTTCCCATTATATGTGTTTTCAAGATTATTTCTGTGTAATAGCAAGTGATAATGATTTTCCATTTGTAGTGGTAGTAGGATATTTCTGTTTCAAAACAAAAATGTTCAGGCAGAAAACAAGTAATTAGATTTTAAGAATAAATATTCAGCAAATAATAGCAATGCAGTTTGTGTATAAGGCACAAATCATGATGTTGGTATGCAAATGATGAGAGACTAGAAAACACCAAATGAGATGACACATTTCAGAAATCACTAGTTTATGATTTTCATTCATTCATTCAATTTTTAATTTTACTGACACTGAACACTTATTAGCTTCCAGGCATCATACTAAGCATTTTCTCATAGATTATCTTATTTCAGAATATATGAGAAGATAGGAACCCCCTCCATCCCACTCATTGCTTTGTCCCCAGCACCCGGTGTAATGCAAGGGCACTCAACACTTAGCCTTTGAGTGATACATGCACATTTTTGAGTTAAGGTCCATATATTAAAGGATGAATATTCAAATCCTAAGTGCAGACCACTAAGAAGTCGTTGAAATGAAGGGCCAGTTCTTGATTTTCTCTCCTTCTTTGGGCTAGATTCTCTTTTTAAAAAATTTTGTAGTGAAGAAGGTGCTTTTTATTTCATGAGAGTATCATGCTTTCCTGAGACATTGGGTGAGCTGCCCTGGTACCTGAAATGGGCACTTCTTCCCATCTGTCCATCATCCACTCACCCACTTATCCATCTGTCTGTCCATTCATTTATCCATCATCCACCCATCCATCCAATAAAGAACTTTAGAGAAAAACTGGAAATCTACATTTCTCTCTAAGAGGACTCAGTTGGCATTTGCAAAGCAATCGATAGAACTTGCCATCACCAGGCAGGCCCTGGGGAGAGGCAAAGCTGGCTGGCTACCACTGTTCCCTTCTCCACCTCCAGGCACTGTGAGGCCAGCCCTGGTGATTATAAGTTTGGAATTCGTGGCAGGATTTTGGGTTGGGTTCAGCCATTATTATTGTTATTCTTAGCTGGAGTCACTGGCTCGGGTTAAAGGACAAAAACTCCCGCTCTTCAAAGCCAAGCTCACTTTACCTGGCATTTAGGATTTAGGCACATTCCAAATTGGGTAATAGGTTTTAAAACAAGATTATGAAATTCTGGCGAAAAAATCACAGCACACCTGCCTGTGGTCACTTTCTGTTTGGGAGATTAGAAGAAGGCAAGTCACACTTTCAAGGCCAATGTATAAATTTACTATACTACTAGTGGAAAGTACTGGTTAAGCACTGCTGATTGGTTTCGGCTCTGTCTTACCAGCTCAATTGCTCAGCTATGGATGTCACCCCAAGTTCTTAAGCCAGTGTGCAAGACTCCATCTAATATGACCCAACCTAGATTTCCAGCATTGCTTTCCAACACTCCCATTCTGGAAACTTCCACTCCAGCTGATTGGTTCACTTACTTCTAAAAATGTCTCACATGGTCCTGCTCCCATTCTTTTGCTCCTGCTACAACCTGAGCTTTGATCACTCACATTCCTCTCCACTTAGGCAAGTTATAACCTCCTTTGGTATCCAAATCCTATCATACCTTTTCCTTAAATGTACCTCAGTGTACAAAGATCTCTCCTCAAAATTCTTAGCTCATACCGAGTTTCCAACCATTTGGAGTCTCAACAGAACAAACATTATGATACTTTGGTGTTTTTTCCATTATTGCCTGTAATGGTCAATGTTTATGTGTCAACTTGATTGGACTAAGGGATCCCCAGATAGCTGGTAAAACATTATTTCTAAGTGTTTCATGCATATGTCTTCAAGACAGATTAGCATTTGAATCCACAGACTGAGTAAAGATCACCTTCACCAATATGGTGAATTGCCAGAGGATGGATTAAAACAAAAAGGTGGAGGAAGGGTGAATTTATTCTCTCTGCTTGAGCTTAAACATCCACTTTCTGCCCTCAGACCTCAACACTCCCAGCTCTCAGGCCTTTGGGCTTAGACTGAATTATACCACCAGCTTTCCTGGTTCTCTAGCTTGTAGATGGCAGATTCTGAGTCTTCTTTACCTCCATAATCACATGAGCCAATTCCTATAATCTCCTCTTATATTCATGTGTCTCTCTCAGTGTAGATGATAGATAGATAGATGATAGATAATGATGCAAATATAAATATATTCTATTGATTCTGTTTTTCTGAAGGAACCTAATACATTGCCTTAAACTAATTTTATCTCACTTCCTGGTATAGCCTGGAAGCTCCTTGGTGACATAAAATCCTTTCAATTCTATGAGCTCTCCCAGGGCTCCAAAATGTCCCCTTTTCTCATGAAATAACCAGCATCGGTATCTGTTGCTTGCAACTAAAATAACCTCTAATTTGTTCTCCTGAACTAAGGATGGGAAGAATCTATTGAATTAATTTCAATAAACACCACCAAGTGTTTAAGTGTTAAGATGTCTTAACACTCACATATGTAGCCAGGAGATACACTTACTTCTCATGCAGGACCAATTCACTTATATTTTATAGTTATCTGTCCCAAGCTCAACTACCCAGTTTCAATGAAATTATAAAGGAGTAGTAAGAGAATGGTTATTGTAGGTCTTTGATGATAGAAAGAAAAGAGCTGCTAGCCCAGCAAAATGAAGAGAGAAACACCATAAAAGACAGAGCCAAAACTTTCAACACTCAAAATGATTTGTGTAGAGGAAAAAGAAAAAAAACTCACGTACTCTAAAGGATTAAATGACAGTCCAGTATAAAAATCAACGTTCGTGATGATGCCCTGGGTCATTCAGAGTAGATTTAATTTTCTGGCACTTTCCACCTGCAGAAGGCATGAAACCAAATAATCCATTTCAGTCATATTTCTAACCCAAATGTGTAAATTAAAAATAAAAAAGCACGAGATGCTATAGAATGTTCACACCCAGTGCTTTCACACATTCATTCAAGAAGTGTTCATTGAGTACCTACCACAGACCAGGCACTGTCCAGTAGGTGAGGACAGAGGGGTGGACATGATGATGAGATCCTTACTCCACTGAAATGTACATTTCTGTGGGGAGGAGACCTTAAGGAAATATTTAAATGAACAAGATAATTTGGGATTATAATACGTGCTAGGATATATGGAAATACATCAGAGTGATGGATCAGAACAAGATAGTAGACAGTTCCTGGGGTGGAGGATAAATGATATTGGGCAGCCATGAATGGCCTCCCTGCAGATGGGACATGTGAGGTCATTCCCATCCTCCTTCCCTGCATTTGCTTCCCACCTTCGTACCTCCCAGAGATGCCTCTTCCCAGCAGAACCACTAACCAGCTTTCCTGAGGAAGGGAGAAAAACAACAAACAACCATATTCCTTTGCCCAAGAAGCATTTCAGTTAACTCCAGTCCTGATTTCTAGAAGGACCTTTTTGCCATACCTGGATGAACACACACTGACCGATGTCAGTCTCAAGGCTGTCCTAGGAAGGCCCAGGAAATATATCAGCAATGGATCACTGACTCTCAGTGGACAAGGCAGATCTATTCCCCCTGGCTTAGCAACCAAGACTCTGCCCCAACACCTAGGAACCAATAGCCAAACAACAGTTGTCACTGGTTTGGCAGAAAGTTTGAAACTGGTTTATCCCTTGTGTGCTCTACACTCAAGTCATCTAGAAATTACCTATGGCCAAGGCTTTTCCTGGCCTGGTATGTTGACACAAAGGCATGTGACAGGCAGACTCTTGGTGGTTCCTCCAGAGCCAGCAGCCCTCCCACTCTGGCTCCAAAGTACAGTCTGTAACTCCATTCATGCCCTCTGACTGCCAACTTTCCCCAGGAAGTTTCCTTCTTTGTCCATCTGGACATCTGGCATCTCCTCCAAAAGGCTGGTTAAAAAAAATTCCACCTACTTCCAGCGAAAATGTAGGAGCAGATTCCAGTTTCACTTCACATGCCTCAGGAATGTGAGTAATCCCATTTAAGAAGATGCTTGATTAAGTTTTTAGAACCCAAATCAATTTGGTCATTCTTCAATGCCTAGAGTATGGCCGTCATGAGATGGAAACATTCCTAATCAAATATTGTCCTAGAGAGAAGTCTGGTTTGGCCAGCTCAACTGCACAGAGATGGGTTCCTGTAAGAAATAATAGTAGCAATTCCCACACAGGAAGTCTTTCAGGCCAGCTCATATCCTCTGGCCGAAGGTCTCTGAGAGAAGCCACCAGGTGTAAGGCAGAGAGAAGGGCAGAGCTATATTGTCAGATCTTGGTATAATTCACCTTCCCTTGCTGCCCAGCCTTGAGGAGGAAGGCACCCAAGGACCAAATCCACTCAGCAATTACTTCTATGAAAACTGTGTTATCACATCATTTAACAGGTCAGTAGAAAAATCTCTCTCTTGCTCTCCCCCTCCAACTGCCACAGCAGCACTCTCCCACAGAAGGTATGAAAGGAAGCTGAAATGCAGGAGCACTGAGAAAGAGATGCTTCATTATTGTAGCTCCCGTGCCTGTCCCCCTAAATCAGGACAAGAAAAGCACACAAAAGAGGTGGCAACCCAAGATGGCAGAGTCCTTGCCACAACATGGAAGGGAAGAAAAAGACTCCCTTCAAGACAAGCTCTGGGTAATTTGAAAACACACAAAAATTCACTTGTTAAGTTCTATCAAAGGACTATTTCCCCCTGAGAGTATGGGTGTGATTTGGCATATATAAGTTCCCGAATAGTTTCCCTCCATCACTGCTGAGGTGGAACTAAGGGGTCTATAAAGTGTGAAATGAGAAGTGGACATGGTGTAGCTTAATGCTAGTTACCTCTTCAGGTGATGTGGCTGGGATTTCCCTATTTTTACAGCTGCCCAAATCAGAATCTGATTAGCAACTATTTTAAGACTGCATTATAGAGTTGGCCTCAAATGCTTTCTAAATAAGGCAAATGTTATGGGCTTCCACCAATATTTGCCTCCTGTTAATCATTTCAAGGATTTGTGTTGTGCACACAAGGTAATTATTAAGCAATTAACTCCCACTAAAGGTGTTTTTTTAAATTATTATTATTTTAATTTAAAGATCTGGCTGAACTTGAGAAGGACCTTCCTTCTTCCTCCCCCAAACCCCGCACCTTTTGAGTACCTGAGTTCATCTATTAGAATCTTAAAGGTATAAATAAATAAGTTACTAAAGACTCTGGTGATATAAAGCCAGGGAAATTATTTCTCTTTAAAAAAAAAAATAGTATTAGGATGATTGCCTTTGATTACAGAACTGGAAACAATTAGAAACCTGACATTTCGTTTTCCCAAATTGTATTTTCATTGCTTCTGAGATGGAATAACCAATCTATTAACTTCATTCCACTTAATAGTTTTCCAATTCTCCATATTTCCAGTAAGGACTGGGGATTCTTTTGTGTTCTTCTGTGTGCTGGTGTTGTTGTTGTTGTTTGTTTTGTTTTGTTTTTCGTGGAGAAGCTCATGGTGGGGAGGAAGGAGAGATGTGATGTGAAAGTCAGAAGAGCATTTAAGGGGTATGTAGCTCTCCTTACCTTCAATTGCAGAATTTGTATTTGTATCTTACAAATTGTATCTTATCTTACAATTTGTATCTTACCTTCAATTTGCAGAATTACTAATAATCTGAATAATCTTATCCTCTAAACTGGCTTTCTTTCTGTGTTCATGTATCTGCTCCAAGTCAGAGACCAAGAAGTCATTTTAAGATTTTCTTTTAACTTTAATACCCACCCACCTCCAGTCAGTCACCAAACCCCAGGGCATCCCTGTCTGAACTAACTGTTGAATCCCACCCCACCCCTGCTCCAGGAGGAGCGCCAGATACCACTGCTGTCATTGAGGACTCAGTTATGTCTCACCAGGGCAGTGAGCAATCCCACTGGGCTCCCTTGGACCAACCTGGCCTTCCCTAAATCCAGCTTCGACCCTGTGGCAGTGGTACTTTCTAAACACAGTCAGAACCCCGGCTCTCCAGGCCCATGAAGAATTGCAAGAGCCCCTTGAGGACCCTTTGCTGGCTTCTAGACTGTGAGTGTCCTGAAGTTTGGGAATGAAGTCTTTCCCAGTGCCCCCCACACAGGGACAATGCTCAGTGTTTGTAGGTAGAAGGAAGGGGAGAGGGGGCAATGGGAAGCTCTTCAGCTTCGTGTCGTGGGTGAAATCACTTGTCATCTTGCATAGCCAACTTCTTTGGGGAAAGAAGGGCATTTCAGTGGAGGGCCCATTGTCAAGCATCCAAACTATGCTCTCATCTGGAGAGAATCCTTGGTAGCTGGGTTAGCTTCATGTGCGTGTGACCCGAGGAGTCTCAGAGGACCCCCACACCGAGAGGGTCCCCATACTTGGGTTAATGTCCTACTATCACTTCTTTGAAGTTCTTAATAAATTTTTAATTTTCCTTTTACACTGGGCCTTGCAAATTATGTAGCCAGTCCTGCCTGGTAAGTATGGAAGTCCTGGGGGCTGGGGTCTCAGATCCTCCTGCTTCCCAGGCCCAGGGGACAAAGACCAAGTCCCTGTCCCCTAATGCACATATTCACCAAGAATTCCTTATCTAAAGGCTGAGTACTTTTTGCACATCTATCATCTGCTATTTTTCAAAGCTATGTGGTCATTGATGAATTTAATAAAATACACATTTGTTTGAGAGAGCTCCTTAATTCACAGCAGCATGTCAACATTATAAATAGTTTGTGCAAGAGGAAAAGTCTCAGTTGGCATGTCCTTAACACTTTCCTAGCACTGGTCACATTCTCTTTGTCAATGATAGAGAGGAAGCTGCAGGCACAGAACCTTCCCCACGTATAACTCTCTTTAAATTAAAAACCCTGGTACTTTCCACCTCAGGAGCCAGCCTCCCAGGCACATCTAGTCCCGTCACTTGGATGCTCCCACCCAGCTGATGAAGTAGTTAATAATAAGAAGCTCTCATGGGACCTCCATGGCAGTGAATTTCAGCAGGAGAAGCAAGGGACACTGGCCTTCCCTTGCAAATTTCCTCCTCTGCTCCTGCCCATGTTCCAGCCTACTCGTTTGGACACCCACTAATTGTGAGAGCCCCTATAGACTTCCAAGGTGATGACCACAATGGATTCAGCCTCACCAGATACCCAGTCTGTCCTGAGCCCTTCATGTTTTCCTGAAAGGAGCAGCAGGGAGAGATCAGGAGCACAAAGACTGATGCCAGGTCATTGGGTTCGAACCTCAGTTTCCATACCCGGAAGATGCCTATATGGAAAGTAGCCATCTTCAGCACTGCCGTGAAGTCAAATGAATTAAAGCACATGCTATGCTCAGCCCCAGGCCTGGTGAGAACTGCTTGTGTTTGCTAGTTATCGTTATTCCTATATCATTTAACCTTTACAACAGTTGGTGAGGGAGGTTTTATTACCATTAGCATCATCGCCATCATCATCCTCATTTTGCAGATCATGGAAAGGCAGAGAGACGTTAAGGGCCTTGCCCAAGGTCACCCTTAAGCAAAGGGTGAGGCCATCAAAAATGGCCTGAGGTGGTCTGAGTTCAGAGCTGGGCTCTTACACCACTAAGCACTACACCTTCCCCTTGGGACTACCTGGCTGACTGGAGTCCTTTGTGATCCCAGATAGTTTTCCTGATCAAATGCTTCTTTTCAATCCTGTGCCTGGTCCCAGACTCATAAGCCTGCCATCTTGCAATGGTGCTTACTGAATTGCATTTTGTTCTTCACGGAGTCCTGATTACCAGTCCCCAGTCGACTGTGGAGGCTGGGGGTGGAAGTTCAGCATGGGGGTGAAGGTAGGAGTTGGAGGCTGGGACAAGGTGGTATAGGGGCAGAAGGGAATTACGTGATGGAACAATACAGCTCCTGTAAGAAATGTGGGGGATCAACATTTCCTACCTTCTCCTCATGTGTCTTCTCCCACTTCAGGGGCTGGACAGTTCAGAATTATACTTCCCACCTGGCGATTCACAGACCTGTACCCCTGGGGATAAAAATATATGTTTATAAAAAATAAAAAATTTAAAAAAGAAAAAAAAAAAAGAATTACACTTCCCAGATGCCCATGAGTTTCTACCACCAGAAAGGAGGAGTGAGGGGGCAGCCACACTTCTTCTCCCACTGTTTCTCTTCGCAAGTGTCCCTGCTGAAAGTCTGGTCTTTTTATGATCTTAAAAGGCAGTGGTGCTCTTGGTGGCCCCTTGTTTTGTAGCATGGTTCTCAAAGCTGTTCCTGAAAACTCAGCCTTGTGCCTTCATCCTAATAATTCTGTAAACACTAGCAGGTCTTCTTCAGCTTAACCTGGCTGGGACCCTGAGTAGATCATGTCTGCTATGAAGTCCTGACCCATACAGCATCCAACAGGTAGAAACTTAACTATGACTCAGGCAGAACACATCCCATTATCAAACATTTCAAATATTTTATTATTTTTAAAAAAGTACAGAGAATAAGGTGACAAACATCCCTATATCCACCACTCAGTTTGAGAAAAAAAATTATGAATAAAATTGATGATGCGCCATTTCCCTTTTACCACGTGAAGCCCCTTCCTCTTGCCCCGAAGGCCTGCCATCTTGAAATGGCTACGTATGTGTTTACATTTTTTACTTTTCATGCAGCCCTACACCACTGACAGTGTGATCTGGCATGTAAGCTTCAGTAATTTTGCTGTTTTTACTCAACATATTTTTGAGATTTGCCTATACTGATATTTAGTCACCTCGTTTTATTCTTTTTAATGGCTGGCTGGTATCCCATGTATGAATATATTTCATGCACAATTCCATGACAGTCTATTCTGCTCTTGATAAGGGATGTAGTTTAACTTTCTAGTGTCTTTTGGGGTGTAGTAGTTCAAATATCTTCAGGACAGACAGATTCATGTATAATACTCTACTGATAATGGGGACTAGTGCCCCTTGTGACCAATGCATTCATATTTATGTCTTAAAACAGTGCACTGGCAAAACAGATCTTATCCTTGGAGCAGGATCACCCCAGGGCTCCCCTCTGCTATCTCCAGACATACCCCTGAGACTGTCCATGAACAGACAAGACCCTGGGACAGAGAGTAGCGGACTTGCTACCAGGAAATGAAAATCGAGATGAAGTGGATGACTAACCTCTGAAGTCCTAGCAGCCACGGCCCCCAGGTTCTGGGAAGATGCTGATGAGCTCACTGGCTAATCATGGAGAAATTCTAACACCTTTGCCAGGAATTCTGGATAAAATGTGTAGCTTGGCATGAATGATTCAGGAGAGTTTATCAACCAGGCCTTAAAATGAGTTACTTTGTCACCTAAAGTTACTGAATCATAAAAAATGGAGATACATTTCCTATGGTTCAGTTCAGGTCAACAAAAATACCCTTGTGGCAGAGGGGAAAGGAACAGCTTTGCAGCCATTGCTCCATGCATGACCTTGGACCAAAAACTTCCTGTCTCAGAGCTTTGGTTCCTTTGTTTCTAAATGGAAGGTTAAAATAATAATAATTAGACATGGATGACCTGGTGCTCCATTCCCACTCCTTTGGGTAACAGCAGCCAGACTTCCTTCTGGGGAACCACCTCTCCCCCATTCATAGTCTACACATTTTGGGTGAAGCTTTCTCTCAAATTCAGAAGTGGACATGGGTTTCAGGCCTGGGTAATAAGATCACCCATGTCCCCTGCCCAACCATTGGTTCTGAGACAGGCATATGATGTAGTCAAAACCAACGAGATGCAACGAGACTTTTATGGGAACTACAAGGGGCTTTTTCCTGCTGAACTTGAATTTAGGAGGATGGGAACCTGGAGTTACAAGGAGTCACCAAATTTTGGCCAAGAATGAAGGCCATTTACCAGACTACATTGCTAAGAAGTAAAAAGTGGCATTATTTGAGTTCCTGGATCATAAGTTGATGATCTTGCTGCAAGTTCCTAGATCATAAGTTGATCCAGGAACTCAGTGAACTTAATGAAGGCCAAGACCAACTTTTGGGATTTTCAGTGTTCTTTATTAATCTATTTAGGTGTTTTGCTTAAGCGAGCTTGAGTTGGTTTTCTGTCACTTACAGGATCTTATGTCTTGACCAACACTGTCTCTTTGGGAGGTATGAGGAGTGATTGAGATGACACGGGAGATAACTACCATGGTCCAGATTCCCTCCCCCTGCCTGTTCTTGTTTTGATCCAAAGATATCTTCACTTGACTCCTTTTTACTTTTATGCAATCCTGAAATCATTCTGAGCTTCTAGAAACATCTAGAAACTATGATATAGTAGAAATTCAAACAAATTAAAGACACCTCACTTAGAAAAGACTGCTTGGCAAAATAATAGCTTTCTTGAAATACTTAAAAGGCTGCCATATGGAAAAGAACTGGATTTCAACTTGAAGAGCAAAATCGAGTGATTGGGTGGGAGTTGGCAGAAGACAGTCAGCTTCAGTGAAGAAGGAGCATTTAGCAACAAGCTCTGGATCGCACCTCTGAGGTACTTGGTTTCCATTGCAGGAGACCTTCGTGCCAAGAATGGACATTCACTTGTTGTGATTTGTGGAAGGGACTCATACTTCAAGGAGACAGTTACCTGGAATGACCACCAAAGCCCTCTCACATTATGGGATGCTGGGGGTCTAAATAAAGTGCCAAATGATGACTATGCCCCTAATCTAAGACCATCCCTAATTTTTCCAGTGTAAGAGGGTTTTGAGCCATTGGAAGAGATAAACTTTTAGGAAGGTAGATGGAATAATTAAATGTCTATTTATATTTTTATTATACCTGACACATAAGTCATCACACTTACGTGTATTGTAAAATTATCATATGTAAACTTAGAAAAGTTACGTTTTCTATTCTTATATTTAATGAAATCACATTCAAGTCTTTCACATGCACTTTGACATTTTTTTTATTACAATCCTTTTTGAACCATATAATGTTGGATTTATTCGAGTGTTTAACTTTTAGAGCTGTGCACTTATGACTATGAAAAGCAACTCGAAGATAGAACTTCAGGCAGAAAAATACCTTTTTTATTGTGAGTTTAAAACTTTCTAGCCCCTAACCTCTCTGGTTTCATTATAAGTGATTTTTAAGAAAATGCGTTTTCTTAGAAACTCAGCTATTACCATAGAGCAGAATAAATCATCCTTAGGAACTAATAGAATATCCTCTGAATAAGGGGAGATATAAAACTTCATATACAGTGTGATCCAAAATATGACAACAACTTAGATATGCAAGTGCAAAGAAAAATATGAGAAGGAATATACCAGAAGATTAATAGTTCAGGTTATTATCTGAGCTTTGGTTATTATGCATGCTGTAGTTTTATTTTTCTTTTTTTCTCTATCTCTAAGTTTTCTGCTATCAGCATGAGTAACTTCTACAATGAGGAAAAAAAAAGAACTCGTGCTAAAAATAAATACCTGAGTGGCAGTTATAGAGTATAAATCCTTGTTCCAGATTCCATGAGGCTTATAAATGTAGCTGGACCAGAGGTCACAAACCCAAACACTTCCATGTAGCATAAATGACGTAAGTGGGGCCAACTATCATAAAGCAGGGGGTGGGGAGGGCTGTGGTAAATAGGACAGCTTGCCTGAGACAGGATGGCCGGTTATTGTCATATAAAAATATAAGCCCAGTAATATCAAATGCTCTGATACTAGATATTTATGTAAAAATGCCACCTCTTGCCAAAATTCATGTTCAGTTTGCCCTTGTCACTGACCTCTAAGACAGGGTTTCCTTTTTGTCTGATTTCAAGATATTCAAACTTCTGTCTTTTCCTGCCAAACTACAGATTTTATAGGTTTTTTTTTTCCTTAAAGATGTATTTATTTGTGAATGAGAGAGAGAGCATGAGTGGGAGCGGCAGAGGGAGAGGGAGAGAGAATCCCAAGCAGACTCCACACTGAGTGGGGAGCCTACTTTGGGATTCCATCCTATACCCCTGAAATCAGGACCTGAGCCGAAATCAAGAGTCAGATGCTCAAACAACAGTGCCACCCAGGCGCTCCCAAACTACAGATTTTAACTTCCCTGTTCCTCTTCAGTCTTCCTGGCTTTCACCATTAGCAATAGTTCCCAAAGTGTGTTCCACGGAACATGACTCCTATGAGATGTTCTGTGAAAAGAAGAGGAAGGGTTCCATGGTGAAATATGTCTAAGAAACACTGCTCTTACATTTCCCACCCAGAGATTCACAGTGGACATCATTTTAAAGCCCTGAAGCTGTCCTGCAGTTTACTAAGCAAGTGGACTTCGCTTAGTCTAGCATTTTCCAGACTCACTTGGCCATGGAATCTTCTGAGGGCATAACTCCTATTAACATGTTACTGCTACAGATGTAGTGGAACATGGAACACAGTTTGAGAAACACAGATTCAGGTTGTTTGCAGTTCTTGCGGGAGACTATAATGTCAATTAATGAAAGTCAAATTTCCTTTCTTTACATTTGGAAATGCTTGGAGTATTGCAAAAGAAGACCTTGGTCCATGTACCACCTAGTGAAAAAAAGTGTGGTCCTCAAAGCCAGACTTCCTTGGTTCAAAGGCCAGGTTCTGCCCTTTTAGTGGTGTGAGGTTCTGCCATCTTAGTGGTGTGAGCTTTGGGCAAGTGATGTAACTTCTCTGTGCTTCGGCTGCCTTGACCTAAAAGAGAGATAGTTAGAGCATCCCTCTCAGGAACGTGCACAGAATGAACTGTGTGCAATGTGAAATATTCATGGCATATTGTAGGTGCTCAACAAATGTTAGTGACTGTTATGCTCACTTCTCTGCTCACCACATTGGCTTATACATCACTAATAATAATGGCTACTATTAATATATTAAGATTATCTATGTGTTTTAATAGCTAACATGTACTGGCAGCTTATTATGTGCCAGGACAAGAAATATTTTTTAAAAATAAATCATTACATGAGCAGGCAACAGACGCTAATTTACACCCTTGCAGTTTAGATCCTCACCACTCTGACTTGCTTGGCTATTCTCTGTATTATATAACATGACTTCCAGACCTACAGCATGAATACCAGTTGCATATAGAAGTCAAGATCCCCCATGGCCAACTTTCTTAGAATGTGCTATCTGTGACATTTCTACCAAACTTATATATAGCTACTTGGCTCATGTTAACTTGGTTCCAGGAAAAAAAAAAAAAAAAAGAGGGAAGAAAGAAAACTTTCCTTGTTCAGATTCTGGGCTCCTAGCTTCTCGATAGCCTGTGTCATGGGTGAACACTGCCTGGTGCCAGGAAGAGGAGAAACCGGTTTGCTCATTCACGTGAAATATATTCATGGAAAGCCAACTCTGCAGCCAAGAAGACAAGGGGGGTGTTGTGTCTGTCCATCTGGGGCAGTTTTAATAAAGGAACCTGAAAACCAATGCTTCTTATCTTCCTCACCTGACAAAACTGGATGCCCCAAACCAGGCCCAGACGTCCTCACCTCAGATACTCTCATTTTGGAAGGCCTGGTTGCTAGAAATGAGAATCTGGGCTACCAGGTATAATACAAGGCACCCAGTGAAATCTGAATTGCAGATAAATAATAAAGGACTTTGTAGTATAAGTATGCCACATACTACGTGGGACATACTTATTTTAAAAAAAAAAGGACTCATCGTGGCCTGGAATTCAAATTTCACAGGGTGCCTTAAATGGAGTTGCAGGTTGGGATCCTGGAAGAGCATGTTTTCCCCGCAGGCACCTCCCTCCCCCGACACCCTACTAGGCTGCTCAGGGATAAAGGATGGATGCCATAGGCTGGGAGGAGGCATTTAGCAACCAGAGGCTGTGTCCGTTTGGGGTACAGGACTGTGTCAGGTGGTGTGGGAGACAGAAGGTCCCCAGGGGCACCTGGATGGCACAGTTGGTTAAACATCCAGCCTTTTGTCTCAGCTCTGGGCCATGAGATCGAGCCCTATGCCAAGGGCTTTGCACTCAGCAGGGAGTCTGCTTGTAACTCTCTCTCCCTCTCCCTCTGCCCCTCCGGTTCATGCTCACTCAAGTAAATAAATAAATCGAAGAAGAAGAAGAAGAGGAGGAGGAGGAGGAAGAGAAGGGGGAGGGGAGAGGGAGGGAGAGGTGCTTCCCAGCCTCAGCGGCACATTGGAATCACCAGCGTGGCCCTAAAAGCATCTCAGAGCACAGGCCACATCCAGATCAGTTAAATCAGAGTCGCCGAGGCTGGGACACAGGCTTGGGTACTTTGGGAAGCTCCCATGGAAGAGGGTTGAAAACCAGGGTTGCATAGCCAGGGTTGAAAACCACTGACCTTTGAGTCTTTCTTCCCCTCACATAAGTCACAGGTGATTTATCTTCTCCTTCGCGGAGCTTGCAAGCCTGTCACTCATTTAGCAAGCAGTCCCAGGAAGCCTGTCGCCCCCTAAGTGATGTGCCGTGGTTTCCGATGCCACAAGGATTGCAGTTCCAAGCCCTGAACTTGGTTGCACATGACGAGGAGGGCCTTGAGCAAGAAGAGCCGCCTTTAGGGTTCTAAGCCTCAGCCTTCCTTTTGTAAATCAGAACCCCTCTAAGGCAGGGGTGGGGGGAGATGGTGCCTTGCAGGCAGCATGAGGATTAGAATTAGGGTAAGAGTCCCCAGCGAGGGCCTGGTTAGTTCCAGATGCTGCAGGAATGTCAGCTCTCGTGCCGACCCCCTTCTGGGCTTAGGAATACCTCTCAGAGTCAGCATTGGGTGAGATCTAAATCAGAATCAGAAACTGTGTTTGAACCAGATCCCTACCCTTCCCCTCAA
The DNA here is from genome assembly GCF_022355385.1 of Mustela nigripes. NCBI lineage: Eukaryota > Metazoa > Chordata > Mammalia > Carnivora > Mustelidae > Mustela > Mustela nigripes. The sequence continues at coordinate 222,899,796 of NC_081557.1, read as the reverse complement.
ATGTCTAGGCACATTGTTTTCTGAGCAGCACTTAGGATACAAATATGGATTCGGAGGGCCTAGCGGGGCCCTGAGAATCTGCATTTTGAGCGAGTTTCCAGAGAATGCCAGTACTGGGGGTGGGGTGGGGATCACACCTGGGGTACCAAGGGTCTAGACTGGTGATTCTTAGCTTTGGATTTCCTTCAGGCTCACATTGGGGGCCATATCGGACCCCACACCTGGCCAATTGATTCAGAATCTCAGTGGGACCTGAGCATAAGCATTAAAAAAAAAAAAAAAAAAAAAACTCCCATGTTGCCCTGGAAAATCCAGCCCAAAACCATGAATGCAAACAGCTTTGCTCTCGTTCATGTGCCTCCATCCTATTGCCATGCTGTTTTAGGATGGCTGTATAATATCTTGTTTCCACAACTCTGTCCGGAAATAGCTCACATCCGGGTTGCCCCGGGCCCAAACCAGCACTGGGGCGATGGCCCCGAACCCCCTTCCACAACTCCCTTTTGATTCATCTTGCACACACGGCCTTAAGATCCATCTTTATGAAGCACCATATTTCACCAATTGAGAAACTTCCAGTGTCTTCCAAGCCGTGGTGTGCAGGGAAATGCTTACAAATGGCCCCTAACTCCCACCAAAAAAAAGAAAAGAAGAAGGAAGAGGAGGAGGAGAAGGAGAAGGAGGAAGAGCAGGAGGAGGAGGGGGAGAATGGGAGGAAGAAAAGAAAAAGGAAACGCGCTGTAATTTGTAGCATTGTGGGCACTGTGTTTATCATGCACATGGGGAACCCACTCATAGTTCTAACTCTCTTGAGTATTATAATAAATAATCTTCTGCAGGCTTCTTCTCCATTCCTAAAGCCCTTCCCCGAACCTCAGGGTCCAGGTACTGACCATACACGCTCAGCTCCCTCAGCCCGCCAGCCTCCTCCACTGGGAAGTGGGGTTTGCGCTTCTGGTCCCCTTGCCCTGGGGCTCCCCCACCACTGCCCCTTTCCAAGGCTGATGAGAGGCAAGGGTAGGGGTGCATACCCCTGTGGGCCTGGAAATTAGTGTGTGGGAGGAGTCCTCCATGATCCACGGACGACATGCCACTGTCCATGAGACGTCATAATAGTGAGGAGAGTTTCTCCATCTGTGAAATGGGCTTTAGCGAGGCTGCCTGTTTACACAGGACCTGGGAGGAAAAGGTTTGTAATGGGGGCAGGATGCTGGCGAGTCTGGCCGCTGTGGAGGGGGGTGGTGGAGGGTGCTCTGAGGAGCCTGGGGGTTCTGCCCCCCCTCACTGGACCGCAATCCTACACAATACAGGAGTCGGGGGAGCAGAGGATCAGGCCCATGGGTGAGTGTGTGTGAGAGAGAGCATGTGTGAATGTGTGTGGGTGAGTTTGTGAATGTACATTGGCAAGTGTGTGTGTGTGGAGGTGAGTGTGTGTGTGTGGAGGGAGTATGTGCACGTGTATTCACTAGTAGCATGGACAGATAAGGTCTTAGCCTTGAGGTAAGGAACAATTCATGTGTTTCCATCCCAAATTCCAAGAACTCTTTAGGCTCCAATCAGTTATCATTCATGTGATGTTGCTCTTCTGGTTTTGGACCTGTGCCCCACGGGACCCCTCTGGGTGATGGGGAAAGGAAAGTGGAGGGGCTGGGCTGTGGCTCACTGCACCTCCTTCAGTCCAAATTGCTCCGTGTGCACTGTTTTTATAACAGTTTTCCTTCTAAGATCTCATTTGAAGCCAAGGGTCGGTGGCTTACAAAGGCCTCAGAAACACAGGTTGGGGGCAGTGGGGAGGACGCAGATAAAAAGGTTCTTCCCAGTATCACAACAGCATACCATTAAGCAACACAAATTTTAGGGACAGGTGGCCTGGGTCTTCGCTTTGTGATCTTCGACAAGTTGCTTAACATCTCTGTGATCTTTCCTAAACATGGATAATAACAGCAGCCAGCTCATGGGGTTGCTGTGAGGATTACACAAGTTTGTACTTGTAAACCACCAGGGGCTGTCCCTGTCATTCAGCGAGGGCTCTGAAATGTCCGGCATATTCGGGAGCCATGATTTCCCTTTGTCAAACTTGTCACGTGCAGTGCTTCCTGCTTCCCTGTACATGTCTTCATAGAATCTGTTCAGTGACCCTCTAAACTAAAAACTTACGTTGGTCCATTTTAAAGATAAGGGCCTTAAGGCTTGGGGAGGTCAGTGGAAGACTCAGAGTAGAACTCCTGGGACAAGAAGGGAGGGGCTGTTTCTTGGGCAAATATGGTCTCCCAAAGTCAGCTCCTTCCCCACACTCTGGCATCCTCTGCCTTGTTCTGTCCATCCAGGCAAGTGGCCACCTCCAGGGGTGAACTTGTCTCTCCCCCCAAAATAGTAAAAGCAAGAGCAGTAGTACAACCACAAGCAGTAGTAGCTGATGGCTGGCCAACCAGAGGGGACACTGGTGGCCAGAAGCAGGTTTTTCTAAGCTACGCCCAACCATCTAAGTCAATGTTTCTCTAAATGTGTCCTATGGAGCTCTGTTTCAGAGCCTCCAAGGGCTCTCATTAAAACGCAGATGTCTTGGTCCCCCAAGTATTAAATCTCAATCTCAAGAGAAAAGTGCCAGGAATCTGAATTTAACAAGCATCCCAGTGTGGATTCCAAAGATAGAGCCCTTCTGTTCAGGCCCAGGGCAGGGTGGGGACAGGATGGATTCGTTCATCCAAACTTCTTCCTGTGTCTCCTGCCTCAGAAGCAGGGCTGAGCCCCCAATCCTAGAACACTGGCCCCAGAGTAGAGGCCTTTCCCAGCCAGGGCCCAACTTCACCTAGCAGTGCAAGACTTAGCCTGCCCCAAACAGGCACTCAGGTTCCACAAGGCTCCTAAGCCCTGGACTCCTCAGCTGCATCAGCTGGTCCTGGGTTTGTGGTCTGCCTCCACATCTTCTCCTGCAGGTGATTCTTCCTCTCTCCTCCCTCTTGTCAGGTGCAACCCCTTCTCGCCCATCCTACCATGACTCCTACCCTTTTCTTATTTGCAAAATGTAAGTATTGATTTCACATTATTCTGGGATTTCTTCTCAAGCAATATTGAAGCAGCTGAGGAGCCAACACCTGTTGGCCCCTTTTCTACATGTGGCATCCCTACCTCACACCGCCCACACATATTTTCAAGAAGTGATTGTGGATGGGAATCCCCAGTGGGTGCTGGAGGAAGCCATGCACCCAAACAGTGGTTTCTGGGAGTCATGATTTGGCTCTCTTCCTCACAGAAGGCTACCATGACCTCGAACACAGAAAGGGAAGTGAATCAACTTCAGTGACAGTGTCAAGAATGGAAGTTAGGAGAGGACTTTGTTGGGAAGTGTATTGAAAAAGTGAAAATGCAAAGATGATCTTCATTCAGGCATGTGTTGTACAGGCATGGATATAAGAGGAAAGCAGGATGTGACCCAGCATACTATAGGTGTGAGTCAGGTGCCTTCCAGAGGCATGAGTAGGATGCAGTGGAATGGAGTGAGCAAGGCCCTGGACTTTGGTGTTGGATCCGTCTGGGGCTTAATGCAGGCCCCTTGCAAGCCATGTGGCCTCAGGCAAATTCCTTGACCTCTCTCATCCTCAAGCCCCCATTTCTACATGGAGACAGTCACAGAAGCACCTCATGGGTTTGTGGAGAAGACCAAACATGATTATGTGTGTGGGAGTATGCTTAGTATGGTTGAGTGGCACAGACTATGTGCCTAATAACGTACCCCAAAAAACCATGATTTCTAGTCTTTCTGGATGCTCAAAACTAACACCTCAAGGAGGGAGAGGAATTCTAGACCAAGTCATTGACCAAAAGGCAGTTGTGGATTCTGGTTCTTGGGTGTGAAGAAGGCAAGGAAGCCATGTGACTATGAACAATAGTCATGTGATACATTAAATGCTTTGTAATAATAGATAGTAAATAAATATCTACTGCCTGAGCCTAGGCACTTCCCCAACAAACACCAGCTTTGATTCTGCTCAAGTATTCAAGCTTGTTCTCCTACGAGGCTGCTTAAGCTTCTAGAGGGAAGTTCAGTGGTTTCACAAACAAGGGTATCAACCACACCGGCAGCAATGTGGGCCTCAGCTATGGGCAGGCGCTTCTCCTTCAGTCCTCAACTCCCTCTGGAGCGTGTGCTGTGAAGGCGCCTCTCCATCTGTCAACACTGGTGTTTGAAGGGCGGCTCGCCCAGAGTTCCCCCAGCGCAGGTGTGGCCCAGCTGGGATTGAACCTGAGCCTGGGTGGGCTGCCAAGCATGCCGCCATTGTTGTCTCCGGATATCAGTCAAGTGGTCAAGGGAGGAGATGTTGCGAGGACAGGGAGAGAAGGAGAGAAGAGTCTCAAAAACTCTAAGGACAGGATCCCAAACAACCACCCCCAAATCATCCCCTCTGTGTCTGAAATGAAGAGGAGCAGTGAGGGTGAAGATGCGGAAAACAGTCAGGAAGCTTGCAGTCCGGGTCAGATGGGGTTCAATCTCTCTCTGACATCCTCCTTTCTCACATGACCCCTGTGATCTCCAAATCCCTCAAGAAGTCAAACACTTTGCAATCAGATTAAAAATCAAACCAAATGTTCCTGGCCAGGAGAAGGTGGAGTTGGCAAGGCCGGGGAATTAAAGGCAAAGTCCCAGAGCAAAGTTTGACAGTGACAGCCTGTTTGTCCAGGGTCAGGTATGCCTGTGGCTGGCCTGGGGTGGGGGAGGGGTGTGAACGGACAGAGGGTGGCAATGCACCTTCCTAGGCCGCTGCCCTCAGGGTTCCCCCTGCCACAACGACCTCCCGAGTGGGGACGGTGAGAGGGGCAGAAGATGCTGTCAATGAACCACAACCACAAGGGGTGACAGATGACTCAAGTGACTGGAAAGGAAGGAAAGGACTTGCCCCACTGACAGCGGCAAGGAATGAAAGAAGCCTGGCTGAACATTCTTCAGGGGATGCAGGAGTCAGTCAGGTGAGGGAACCCAAGCCTCTCCTGGTGGCCCACAGCCTGGGCGCCTGGCTCCTTCACCCTGGAGGCACCTTTCCCACCCCACAGAACCCCAGACAGCTCTGCTCAGGCCACCCTGGAGGAAACTGTCACGCTATCACATAGGAGGTGCGGAGAAGGTGCTGCACAGTGAGGTCTTCTGTAATTCTGGAAACCAGAGTTTAGAAGACCTGGAAGGAGGGAAAGAAGGGAGGGAGGAGGTAAAGAAAGCAAGAAGGCAGGAGGCAGGAGGGGAGGGAAGGATGGAGGAAGGAAGGAGAGAGGGGGGATGGATGGAAGAAGGAAGGTTGGTTTCAAACTTAGAAATGAATGATCACTTGTTTCCTACCAACAAAAAGGAGCATTCCAATCTAAATCTACCACAGCTTTCTTTAACTGGAGACTAGTCTGGTCCACTTAAGCTTATGTTTAGAGCTCATTAACTACATTACAGAAGGGCAAAAGGGAGGGAAAAAAACCTTAAAATCCCAGGCCTTTGGTCATCCACAAAAGACTATTAAATCCCCAACCAACACACTGATGGTATAGCTTAATGAAATGGGGGAAAGTTTCCTGATGGTGTAAACTATGGAAACTTTAGGTTAGGCTCAACTTAAAGGACTCACACATACATACCCCAAACCCTCAGGGTGATCAGAACCCAAAACATAAATATGATAAGACAAAGACTCACAATGGGTTATCAGTGGGTCCTGGAATCCTTTATGCCTTGGGAACAACTGTCTTTCCACAGAACTATCCTCAGAGCCACTTCATAGACCAACACACACTTGCCGGGGCAGCCCTGACTTTGCGGTCAGATAGCTCCGGGTACAAATTCCAGCTCTGCCTTACCCTTACCCTGATTGACCTTGTACAGGGGCCTTAATCTCCCTAAGGCTTAATACTCTGAGCTGTAAAATAGGGTTCACAGAGTCTTACGAATTCAAAGATGTTGAAACAATCATTGAGCACCTATCATATGCCAAGCCCTATTCTAGGCAATAAGGCCACCCAGGGACCAAGATGAAGATCTGCCTTACAACCAAGGGAGGCAAGATGAACAAGAAATGTGTAAACAAACAGGGTACACCAGGTGGGGATGTTGGGAGCGGGGCAGGAAGGAGTGGGAGCACAACTGCTCTTTTATTTAGGGGGATCGGGCAAGGTTCGTGATAAGGACGCACGAGGTAGTGAGTCATGCATACATCTGGGGGAAGAGGGCTCTAGAGAAGGAACAGACAAACAGAGATCCTGAGGCAGGAGCCTGCTCATTGCATTCCCTTAATAAAGAGAGCATCACAGCTGGAGGGCAGTGAGCCAAGTGGGGTGAAGAAGGAGATCAAGTCAGACAGGTGTTCAAGCGGGAGGAGCAGAAAAGAAGATCTGGATTTTACCCTGAGTCAGCTGGAAAGCCAATGGAAGGGTATGTTTGGATTCTGTTTAGAAAAGATCCCCATGTCTGGTGCAAAAAAGAGAAGTGGGAAGGGACAAGAGCAGAGAGACCAGTCGAAGGCTATTGAAATACTGCAGGCAAGTGATGATGGTTTTTTTTACAGACTTGGGCTGAGCACCTAGAGGCACAGAGTTGCCACTGATGGAAAGGAAGGAAACTGCAGGAGAGGCAGGTTTGCAGAGCAGAAATCAGCTTAGTGTTGGGTATGTTGAAGTTTGAGCACTCTGTTGGGCAAGAAGTGGAGATGCAAGGTCCACAGTTGGGCACATGTGCCCGGAGGTTTGCTTACGCTCAGCCAGGGACTAAGCATAGACAGAGAAGAGTTCAAGGACTCCAGGGCTTAGAGGTCAAGGACGAGAGGACAGAAAGCAAAGAACACAAGGTGTGGTGGTGAGGCAAAAGGAAAACCAGGATCTCCACTGGAGTCAATGCCAGGGGCCAGCAAGCTTTTTCCATAAAATACTACATAATAAAAATTTTCAGGGGCACCTGGGGAGCTCAGTTGGTTAAGTGTCTGCCTTTAGCGGAGGTCATGATCTCCAGGACCTGGGATTGTCCTGGCACTGGGCTCCCTGCTCAGCAGGGAGTCTGCTTCTCCCTCTCCCTCTGCTCATCCCACCCCACTTGTGTGTGCACACTCTCTCTCTCTCAAATAAGTAAATAAAGTCTTTTTAAATTAAATAAATAAGTATTTTCTGCTTTATCTGGTCTCTGTTGGCACCACTGACTTCCACCACCATAGCATGAAAGCAGCCATAGATGATACATAAATAAATGACTGTGGTTGAGCTCCAATAAAGCTCTATTATAAGAATAGGTGGCAAGGGGCACCTGGGTGGTTCAGTTGGTTGATCATCTGACTCTTGATTTTGGCTCAGGTCATGTTCCTGGGGTCATGGATTCAAGCCCCTCATCAGGTTCTGTGCTCAGTGCAGAGTCAGCTTGTCCCTCTCCCTCTGATTCTCCACACATCTCTAAAATAAATAATAAAATCTTAAAAAATGAAAAACAAAAAGGTGGCAAGTTGAATTTGTCCTGCGCATTCTGGTTTGCCAAACTCTGGTCAAAGCAGATGGCACCTCAACAATTATGGAATGCGGAGAGAGAACTGAAGACGTGGTGTTGTGGAAGCTAAGTGGACAGTGTTTCAAGAAAGAGTGAGAAGTGGTAGCAAATGCTGCAGACAGGTGAAGTCTCATGAAGGAAGAGAATCAGCCATTGGCTGTAAGAATGCATTGGTCATAGCTGGCCTCTACCAGAGCAGTCTCCCTGGAGCAATGAGGGTGAAAGCCCAATTAAAATGGGTTTAAAAGAAGAGGGTAAGAGATCATGGGCATGAACAGCTCTTTGGGAAAGTTTTAGTTCCTGGCAAAAAGGGGATGCTGGGTAAATGGTCATTCCTTTTCCATAAATGGACCCATGAGAGAGCAGTCATCAGTGATATAGAAGGACTGAGTTTCAACTCACTTGCACAGTGCTGGGCCTTTCAGTGATGGCAACGGGGCATTTTCACATTGCTTCAAGAAACTCACATCAGTTACTTGGCTTCACAAGAGAAACAGAACCATGGCATCTAAAGTTGAGTTTGTAGCCACTGTGAGTCTGATGGTGTGATCTGCAGGCATCAATCAGACAGGCCCTTGTGTTACAGATCTCAAATGCAGGCACCTGTCATTTATTTATGTCCTACCCCATGAGGGAAAAGACTGAAGACCGGTTTCTACACTGTGGTTTGACCAAGTCCACAGCCAGACAGAATATTCCATTCTGGACTCAGAGAGCAGCCCACATAGTCTGTATGGCCAAGTGAGCTTTTCATGAACTGGGGTGAGTTATAGGCATGAGGGCCATCCAATGAAAATCTTAAATTTATGTCACACGTTCTTTCCCTGGGAGCCCAAACTATTTCATACAAATTACCTCATTGATTTCCAAAGCCCTTGTGTGATATTTAGAAATATTATTTCTGTTTCATCTTGACACCCAACCTATAGGAATGCAATAAATACTACATTCTTATGTTTATGATGTAGGACTGAGGACTATGTTGGTAAAATGTGTACTGTTGCTTTGGCCTCAGAGAGGAGCCCTGAGTGGAGAGATGAGAAGTTTGGTCTAATGGATGATACTGGGTATGTTTCCTGGGCCCATCCACCTCTAGCTCCTGCTGATATGGGGGACCACATTTTGTGCCTGCTTCCTTCTGTGTTCCCCCTCACCAAATGACAACTCACTGGACCCAGAATGGATCTTACCCCTGGGGACAGTCCATCTGTTAGCTGACCTGATGCCCATGTCTATGCCTGACATGACATGATGTTCTGGACCCATGCCTGTCTCTCTTGGGAAAGCACACCCCTAATCAGATGCAAGGGGATAGAGAGGAGTGGGAACACAGAGAGAACCCCCATCACATTGATGGTGCAACTCAAAAACAAAGAGTCATGAACGTTTGGATGTGAGAAGTCCCTGGCACCATCTTGGATATAGAGATGTCTGACAGATCTGTTCTTAGGGAGCATGGACTCCACAACAGCTCCAGTTCTGAATTGTCCAGGAGATTCTATCTCCAACATGACTATACATATAGACCTGAGACCAGTTCTTTTTTTTTTTTTTTTTTTTTTGTGGTGTTTGAGGGTAGGGTAGGAGTAGAAGACTCTAAGGGATCTTTGTTCTTTGTAGCCAAATGTGCTCAACTCAAACCCTGATAAGGCCAATCCATAATGGCCAAGGCTTGGTAACACTAACTAGGAAACCATTTAAATAGATTATTGCTCTTGAACTTCTGTCTGCTTAAAAACCAAATACCAGGTAAAGGGGGTAGAAGCAGGGTGCTCAGGGGCCCTCTCCTTTTCTCTGTCTTCTCCCCAAGGTTCTGCACTATTCTAGGCCACAGCTATTGCTTTAAGTGCAGAGGATCAACCTGCTCCAGGTCCTCATTTGTTTCAACATTCACTGAGGACCTATGATGAGTCCACCTCTCTAAACACTACAGCCACAGGAGTGAATAAGATAGACTCAGTCTCTGTCCTCCAGGGCTACAATCTGGAAGGAGAGACAGACAATTAAACAAGTGATGTTGTGTGGCTCAATAGAGGATAATTGTGGGTAGAGGGAACAACAGATCAGGTGAAGCAACTTGCTATCTTGAGGAAATCATGCAGGACTTCCTGGAGAAAGTGGTGTCTAAGCCAACACTTGAGAGAAAGCTTGGGGTTACTCAAGGCAGAGGCAGAAGGTTGTTCAGGGCAAAGGAAGCCACACTTGCAAAGGCCAAGCTAAACCGGAGTCCCTTAAGCAATCAGATTAAGGTAAAACATACTGCAGGGTCCTTCCAAGGGATGGCCCAGTAGGAGACAGGACCAGACACATTCTCAGCTCCTTCTCATTCTTAGAGTCCTGATTCTAGGTGAAGCTTAGAATTCAGTCTGGGTCCACCTCAAAGCTGATCTAAATTTCCAACCTGTGCCCAAGTACGTTTCTGTCAGAAAAGCAGAGCAAACACCAAAGCAGCCCCTCTCACAGGGTCCCAGTCAACCAGGCCTACGGCAAAGAACACGGGCTGTGGCCATAAACTCCAGCCTACCTGCTGTGAGCTCAGGAGAGAACACAATAGGGCCTGCCTTCCTTGAAGGGTTAGGGACCCCGAGAGTTGCTCAGAAGAGGGACAATGGAACATTTTCCAAAGGGTCTCCCTTCTACCACAGAATGCCTCCTGGGGATATGTCTGGGGATTGGTTCCAACATCCCACCAGCCCAGAATGGGGAGACACGAGATCTGGATTTTACATGTCCAGGCGTGTGTGTGTGGTACTCTGCTCTGCTGCAGAAAGAACCAGCACACAGGCACACAGGTGTGCACATGCACACACATGCACATGCACACACAGGCACACACACACCCTTCTTTTCCACCTGGATCTTTTGAGTGAAGTGGGATGAACTTTATTCTAAAAGTCCTAAGTTCCTACTGCAGGTCAGGGTGAAGATAGCCAAGGAGCGACCCTTGGCTCCACACCACAGAATTCCACTTGGGCCCCAAAATAAGTGTGTGCCAGGTGGGTACTATTTTTATATCCTCTTTTATGGGTGAGGAAACTGAGGCCCAGAGAGATAAAGTAAGCAGACTTCCATCACCCAGGTAGGAGGTAGGCAGCTGCGATAGAATTCTGCTAAAGTGCTACTAGAGGTCAAGGGTCAAAGGTCAAGCACTACATCTATTTAACCTCCTCTCTGTAGCCCTCATGTTAACACCATGGGGGGGGTCCCATGCACACACCTGGTACGTGGGTTTTCATGCTGACCCGCACGTTAGACAGCTCTTTACTTCTGCTCCCCCCATCCCTTTACCTTGTGCAGCGGAGCCTCTCAACAGATGGCATGGCTTAAATTGCAAATATCTGTTGAATGAAATCATGAATGCAGGGGAGTTCATTCTGCCTTCCTGGGCCTTCATTTTCCACCTCTTCCTTTGGCTCCTTTATCAAAGTATCATAACTCCCAAGACGAGCTTACCTGCGCACAAGTTCCTCCTTTCCTTTCTGCCCATCTTCACCACTGACGGGTCTTCCTCTCCCCACCTCTCCATACTCCCCAGGCCCAGCTGGATTCTGGGCTGAAACTGCAGCTCTGCTGCTCACTGGCTCTGCGACTTTGTGCAAAATTTATTAACCTCTCCGAGTCTCTGCCAAGCTAGTAGCCCTAACTTCTAATAGCAGTGGATGAGAAAGAACAAGGTAGAAAGTCAGTTGACAGCGCCCAGCCCACAGTAGGTCCTCAAAGGATATTTGTTCTCTTCCTCTTTCCCCTCCAAGCAGAAACCTTTGGACTTTCCCTCTATCACTCCCTCTACTCAAACATCATTCCTTTTTTTCAAAATATCTGGAAGGTGCATGGTTTTTTTATTTTGGCTTAGAAGCAATTCTAAAGCACCACACAGTTGCCAAGCCATAAAACAATTAGCGATACTCTGCTATCAAATAATTAATTATCAGGAAGTATAAATGTGTGCCCAAGGCTCCAATTTACAAATAATCAGAGGGTTCAGAAGCTTGTAGTTCTCTTGAAGAATTGAAACAAATGGTTTCCTGGAAACTGGAGTGGCGAGGACACACAGCTGGAGGCGACTTCTACCTAAAGGCCATGCCACCGGGAAGTGGCCAATGGGATTTAGGCCTGACAAAGCTGGCATTGGATTCCAGTGACTGACATCTGAGGCCACCCAGTTCTCACCAGCAGTAAGAGCTCTGGGACAAGGCTCGTAAAAGGGTGAGTGGAAATCTGGATAGATTGAGTCCCCGTGCAAAATCAGGGTGGTCTTGAGGAACGAAACTCATGAGTTCTGTTTTTCCACCTTTGGCCCAAGGGGCATGACCACAATGGAAGTCAATGAGTCCGAGTTCCTGGAACTGTCCTACTGGTTATAAGGCAAGGTCTCCAGTTCTTCCTTCATTTCTCTGCCAACTAAGATTTTTCAGATCAGTAGTGGAAATATTCCAAGGGCCCTCTCTGCTCTATCTCTAAGCCTCATTCTGAGTACTTCAGTAAATGCTTTGACTCAGATGATTTGCCAAGAAGGACTCTTGACTTTGAATTTCCCCAACACTAAATGCTGTACTGAGCCTAAAGAGAAATTGACATGTTTGGGAAGTTAAAAGTTAAGATGCTTCAGATCCGTTCCATTTCTCTTGAGGGTCTACTCCATGAATGTTAAAGCAAATACATCTATGGTTTGTAATATGTTGTTCTTATGTAATCTCTCCAGACTTCCAACCTTTAAGGAAAAAGGCCAGCAATAAGTTAAATGGTTTCTATTTACTATCACTTAATAACACAACATTTGACTAGAATGTAATGGAGGTGACTTTTAGGATAAACACTCCAAAACTTTCCTAAGAGAATGAGTGTTGGCTTCAGAGTGGTTACCTTCCGAAATACATTTCAATTTGGAACAGGTTGCAAGAGCTTAATCACATTCTGGAACTCCTGACTGAAAACTACCTTCAAGGCCATTTACAAGACACTCCAAAAATCTACTTTTGACCCCCACATAGCGTTCCATGACTTGTCTACTCTGTATCGGTCTCCAGATTTGACCACAAATGGTTTCTGTCTATGTCCAAACATCCAATCCACCTTCAAAAGATTAAGCTTCGCCACGTTCAAGGGTATAATGGTATCCAAAACATACTGCAGGCTCTAAAGATCATTCTCGAGGAAGAGTCCTTCCCTGTGAACAACGGAAGCATTGTTTGACAGTGAAGCTTTCCCAGGCAGTGACTTGCAAGACCACATTTCTCATTTGTAAGTCCCGAATCACTCACTACCAAACCCGGAAGAAGCAGGATGGCTTCACTGGGACTCCGTGATGGGTGGGTCACCGAGTACTTCCTATGAACGAGTACCTCCATAGCATTTGTGTCTAGGCACTTCCCTCTCCATGCCCTAGTCCCAGACCCTGCCTCAAGATGTTCCAGCTCCAGTGTAGGTTGCCCCCTGCAGCATCAAGGCTTTGTTAGAAGTATCAATCATGTTATATTATACTCACATCTTATGAACAGGGCTTGAAACAGTGATAATAGCAACAGAAAGAGAAAGCCACCTCATGCTGGATTTACCACCTCCCACAGCCTGGTGGATGCTCAGTGATGTTAATGAAATGAGCTGGACATGAGATGCGGTACTACGAAATCTACTGTAACAGACAAATGCATTTTTCCTGTTCTCACAGCCAGGGTCAGCCACTGGTGCCACCATCCTGCCTTGCAGACTGCTATTAAACCACCACAAATGGGTGCTCTGTGAATTTTTTTTTTTTAATTTAAACTGTTACTAGTATTGATTTGTCTGAATACTGGCCTATTTTAAACATTGTAAAGTAATCTACTCAGTAGATGACCATTAAAATTCAGTTCCTGCCAAGTCGCAGGGAGAAGAAATGAGAAAATGCGCTTTGCCAGGGACTGGTCAAAGTTGAAAAGAAGGAAGAGTTTGGGACCAATTAGAGAGCTGAACTGATTTAAAGCAAAACCTCATGTGACAGTAAATTGGCCACCCTAGAAATCTTCAAGGAGAGGGGCAATGACCTTTCAGGGGATGGTGGAAGGGTCTCTGCACTGAGCTACCCAGCCTCCTGGTCTCTCACTGTGACTGGGTTTTTAAAATTCTATGCATTGGCATATCCGATGAAGATCTTCGTAACACACGTTTTCTTTGTTTCTTGGGGCTTTTTGTTTGTTTTTAATCAGAATTCTAAGCTCTGTTGCTGCCTGGAGTCTTCCTGGTTCTCCAAGGGAGGTATAACCAATTCCCACTCAATGAGGACAGGTTTTGCTGTCGCACTGGGATTTCTGAACAGCGATAGGCACTGATGGGGCAAAGAATGGGCCTCTCAGTAAATCTTCTCAAATCATCTATTAAGGAAAAATTCGGATCTGTGTTTTACGAAAGAGGAACCTGGAGTTCCAGGAGGTCTGCTGGCTTGTTCAAGGTCTCATAGCTTGCTGGTGACAAGCAGGCATTCCTCCTCAGTTTGGGTGACCCCAAAGCAATGCTCTTTCCATCCTACCCAGGCGTGTGGGGCAGACGTGTTGTATAAATACCACACTGAGTCACCAATACGCATATCATTACTTCACCTTCCCAATACAGTCTAACAAAACAGCTAAAGCTTATCAAGTGGCAACCATGTGCCCGGCTTAACCTTCATGAACTCATGTTACCCTAGAAAGGAAGTACTATTATTCTTCCCACTCTAAAAAAAAATTCTCAAAGATTTTATTTATTTATTTGCCAGAGACAGAGAGAGAGAGAGAGAGAGAGCATGAGCAAAAGAGCAGGGGCAGTGGCAGGCAGAGAGAAAAACAGGCTTCCCACTGAGTAGGGAGTCCGATGCAGGACCCAATCCCAGGACCTTGGGATCATGACCCGAGCCAAAGACAATACTTAACCAACTGAGCCACCCAGGCGCCCCTCTTCCCAGTTAAGAAACTAAGGTATAGGGAGTTTAGGTGACTTGTGCAAGTTTCACAGCTACTAAGTAGTAAATGTAGGGTTGAAACCCAGACTTTCTATCATCACTAAACACTCCCTCAACTTTAACCATGAGGCTCTTCTGCATCCAGCGTCCTCAAGGATGAAGAATCACTTTACATTTCTTAAATTGTCCATAGCGCTTAGCACCATTCTAGTTCCCAGCAGGGAATGAATAAATATTGTAGATATGGGAAGGGTCATGGAGGAGAGGAAATGACTGACGACTGACTAGAACAGCCTGACGCATAGTCAGAGATCAGAGATGTCTTAGGGCCGTTGGGAAGCTGTGGTTGTCCAAAGGCAGTGCTGCTGCCTTTTTCCTCCCAGACCCCTAGGCACAGGGGCTCCAAGTAGCAAAGGGCTTCTAAGCAACACCACCAGATCCAAAAAACTGGCCCTGCCTGTCCACTCTGATGCCTTCGAAGGATTAAATCAACCTCTTTGTCTCTTCAATCCATTCAATAAATACTTCCTGAGAAATAACTCCATGTCAGGCACCAGGGAGAAGCAGCAGGCCCTGCTGGGGGCAGGATGAGAGTAGTAAGTTACATATACTAGGTTAGGTGGAGCTACATGCTTCGAAGAAAAATAAATTCAGAATGACTGTGATGGGCGGCATGGGGTGGAGAGGAGTGTATATTAAATACAGAAGTCAGAGAAGATTTCTCTGCTGAGGGAAGCGTTGAGCAGAACCTGAATGAAGTGAGAGGGCAAGTGATACTGATGGGGAAAGAGTATTCAGGCAGCTGTGCAAAGGCCCTGGGGGATCAAATCAGAGTTGAAAGGGACTTGAAAGTTCCTATGTGGTTCTCCAAACTGCATCAGGGCAAACCTGACTGATGTTTCTGCAACACACACAAAAGAGCATGTACACAATTCAGAATAGCTTATACCTGTACAATATTTTATAGTCTTGAAGTGCTGCTATAGAGCAATCTCATGGGCCCTCACAACCTGGTAAGGTGGGCACGGAGCTTGTTTCACAAGGTGAATACAGGTTAAGAGGCTGGCCCAAGGTCACACAGGTTTTTGGCAGGTTCAAATCCAGTACCTGTGCCGGCATTAGTCTCTCTTCAAAGCCAGGGCTCGTCCTCCTCCTACCCACTGGCCCAGAGCCAGCCAGAGCCCTCTAGATCCACAATAAATGCCACTTGACGCTGTTGCCGAGGACAGTCCCAAGGGGTGCAAAGGGGGCTTCCCAGAAGAGACGAAGTGACAGGAGCAATTTGAATCTGTCCCGAGCTAAGCAGGGTGTGGGGAGAATTCTTGGTATCCTACAGAGAGAAAGCCTAAGACCCAAAGAGGAAAGTGACCTCCTTAAGTTCCCAGAATGAACCAAGGTCTCTAGTCTATGCCCAGTTCCTCTGTACGACGTCCCTGGAGAAGAATGCATGTGTGTATTCACTTATTTGAAAAGGCACGAAGCCAGGTAGTTAAGAGTCTAAGGACTTGGTTCCAGAGTCAGGCAACCGGCCCTTGATTTGAAACCTTCCTACTTTGTGGCTTAAGTAGAAACATGTTTTTAAGACTCGGGTGGGGTTTTTTGTTTGCTTTTGTTTTTAAGACTATTTTTTAAGAGCAGTTTTAGCTTTACAACAAAATTGGATAGGAAGACATGAAGATTTCCCATAAACTCTCCTCCCCCACACACGCATAGCCTCCCTGTTATCAGCACCACCCACCAGAGGGGTACACTTTTTACCAAGGATGAACCTACTCTGACACATCATAATCACCCCAAGTCCATGGTTTATCCTAGGATTCATTTTTGATGTTAGTAGGTTTCATGGGTTTGAATGACAGGTATTCATCAGAAAAGTTTGAGTGTTCCGAACACTTTCTGTGCTTTACCTGTTCGTCTTCCCCTTCACCCCTCCATCCCATTCCTGGCAAACACAGATCTTTTCGCTATGTCCATAGTTCAGCCTTTTCCAGAATGTCATATGGTTGGGAAAATACAGTATGTAGCCTTTTCAGATGGACTTCTTTCACTTAGAACTATGCCCTTAAGTTCCTTCCATGTCTTCCCATGGCTTGACAGCTCATTTCTTTTTACCACTGTATAATATCCACTGTCCGGATGTACCACAGCTTATTGATTCATTCACTTACTGAAAGGCGTCTTGGTTGCTTTTGAGTTTTGACAATTATGAATAGAGCTGCTATAAACATCCATGCAAGTTTTTGAGTGGACATAAGTTTTCAACCCATTTGAATAAGTACTAAGGATCACAATTGCTTGATGGAATGGTGAGAGTTTGCTGTTTTATAAGAAACGGCCAAATTGGGGCGCCTGGGTGGCTCAGTGGGCTAAGCCTCTGCCTTTGGCTCAAGTCATGATCTCAGAGTTCTGGGATTGAGCCCCGCATCGGGCTCTCTGCTCAGCTCAGCAGGGAGCCTGCTTCCCCCTCTCTGCCTGCCTCTCTGCCTACTTGTGATCTCTGTCTGTCAAATAAATAAATAAAATAAAATGGAAAAAAACACCGCCAAATCGCCATCCCAAGAGGCTGTACCATTTTGCCTTCCCATAGGCAATAAGTGAGGGTTCCTGCAGCTCCTTAGCCTCATCAGCATTTGGTGGTGTCAGTGTTCCAGATTTGGGCCATTCTACTGGGTCAAGACTCAGTGTTCACACCTGCTAAATGGAACTATTTTACAGTGCTTATAGAATGGGCTTGCTGTGTTAAATGAGGCCATGCATGGAGTGTGCTTAGCATGGCACCTGGTACAGAATAGCCCTGTAGTCGGTCATAGCTGCTGTGCTATTATGAGCCTTATTATTAATATTAAATACCTACTATCTGCCCAACATTTTACATATGTTACCTCTCTCTATTACAAGAGCCACAGAAGGTGAATATTATTATCCCCGAACATAGACGGAAACAGTTCTCTCAAGTGCAGAGGTTAAGGAACTTGCCCGGGGGTGGAGGGTTGTGGGCAGCTCTCAGAAAACTCCCCTGCTGGCTGTGGATTCCCATGACTGTACCCACAGTGACGCTGCCTTCTTCAGGGGAGCACATGTGGGGAAATGCCCAAGACTACTGCTGTCTTTTGTTCTCGAGCAGGGTGTGTTGAGGTCTTGATGTGCCTCTGGAAGGGAGAGGCCACATTCTGTAGCAAAGGGAAAGAACAAGAGCTGCCAGCACATTCCATGGTAGGCGTTCCTCTTTGTTCAGAAATCATTCTGTCTTGATTTATTTGTTTCTTTGAAAGAATAGGGAGACCCTTCTCCTTGACATCTGAAAGAGGTAAAAGAAAGTTGTACAGGGTGGGTCCCATGACCAACAGTGAAGGGGTCGGAGCCCCTGTCCCTGTGGTGGTAGTAACCCACTGAGTCTTAAGAGGAAGGCAAGGATGCCCCTGTCATCACCCCAGAGAGTAAGGAGTGACTCCAGACGAGAGGTCACTGGGGTGACCTCTGGGGTGGTGGTGGGGGGGCGAAGTTTGAAACAGGGACCATGTTATTTGGCTGCGAGAAGGAATACAAGGCAAAGGAAGCCCCTCTCTAACTCTTGGGGCCATCTTTGTGAAATGAAGAAAATGAAAGAATAGTCCAGCCCAATGGATGAGAGCCCCGGTTGGACAGAGCTTGATGCACCAAGGCTACTGGTCAGAAAGTGGTAGAGCAAGGGGACCTCTTTGCACCATACAGCACTGCCTATTCCAGAATCTTGAGATTTATTTACTTTGGCTATATGCCCTATTCTTTCAAAGATTCTGGAATCTCAAGATTCTGGAATTGTCTTTTCTAACAGATGAGCCAAGTTCAAAGGACAAAACCAGTCCTTCCTCTTAGACATTATTTAATTTACTGGGGTAAAACACACAGAACATAAAATTTACCATTGTAACCATTTTTAAGTGTAGAGCCTTATGGTATTAAACACATTAAAAATGTTGTGCCAATACCACCACTATCCATCCCTGGCATTCTTTTTATCTTGTAAAACTGAAACACCATACCTTTTATATGACAACCTCACGTTCTCCCCTCCCCTCCTGCCTCTGCACTTCCTGTCTCTATGACTTTGACTCTTCTCAGCACCTCAGATAAGTGGAATCACAGTCCTTCTTTGACTGGCTTATTTCACATCATATAATGTCCCCAAGGTTCATCCATGTTGTAGCATGTGTTAGACTTTCCTTCCTTTTTAAGGCTAAGTAATATTTCAAAATATATACCAAATACACACACACACACATATGTATATATATGTGTGTATGTGTATATATATATGCATATATATATATATATGTATGTGTGTGTGTGTATATATATATATGCCAATTTTTTTGTTCATTTATCTGTTAATGGACCCAGGGGCTGCTCCCATCTTTTGGTTATTGTGAATAATGCCGTGATGAATGTTGGAGTACAAATATCTCTGAATGTTGCTTTCAAGCATCTTTGGCTATATGCCCAGAAAGGGACTTACCAGATCATATGGTAGTTCTTTTTTTTTTTTTTTAAAGATTTTATTTATTTATCAGAAAGAGAGAGGGAGAGAGAGCGAGCACAGGCAGACAGAATGGCAGGCAGAGGCAGAGGGAGAAGCAGGCTCCCTGCTGAGCAAGGAACCCAATGTGGGACTCGATCCCAGGACGCTGGGATCATGACCTGAGCTGAAGGCAGACGCTTAATGATTGAGCCAACCAGGTGCTCTTGAACTTTTTTTTTAATGAGGGGAAGGAGACTCCCAGAACTAGTCTACTCTCCATCTGTCCTTGCAGTGATCGTCCTCACTGTGGGACTGCTTCATCTCCATGTTGGATCCAGAGTGTGGTGTATAAATAATTTTTAAACAGCAGCTTCTTTCCAGACACGTCTCCTGGAGCCAGTGGAAGGTTGCTGGGGGGAGGGGGTTTGGGAGAAGGGGGGTGGGGTTATGGACATTGGGGAAGGTATGTGCTTTGGTGAGTGCTGTGAAGTGTGTAAACCTGGCGATTCACAGACCTGTACCCCTGGGGATAAAAATATATGTTTATAAAAAATAAAAAATTAATTAAAAAACAAAACAAAAACCACAGCTGCCTTGTCATTTAAAAATAAAAATACCTACCCCAAAAAACAGAGAGCTCTAGAGGCAAAAACCTGAACAGTGGTTGTGAGGACCTGGGGGCCAGGCCGGAGACTGACCACAAAGAGAAAGTTCCCATGAAGGAACTTTTGGGGCTGATGAAAATACTCTGTATCTTAATCAGTAGGGGCACAACTGTCTACATTTGTCAAAATCCTAGAACTGCACACCTTAAAAGTGTGCCTATTACTATGTAGAAGCTATATCTCACTAGCCCTGATTTACAAAAAATTAACAAGACTGTTTTTTCCTACTGGCTGGGAGGAGATCCTTCCTACCCAGGTTTGTCTATTTGCCCCAAGCAGGAAAGAAACCTGAGACAGAGATAATAAAGAAAGGCAGATGGGGGAAGCCAGGAAAAAAAAAAAAGTTACTGAGGAAGGAAGATCAATGCACCAAACCAAGAGGGAAAGCTCATTTTTGGCAGGGAGGCCATTGTAGGAAAGTTTTCCAGAGCCGGAGAGCATCTCCTTCTGTTCTCAAGTTCCCAGTGGGACATGGGATCTGGGTGCAGGTGGACCAGAACCTCCAGGGCAGAGAGGTGGGAAGGCTCTCTCCCAGGTACCACGTGCTGCCAACTTCTGTCCCACCAACCACCCTGGACCACCCCACCTCCTTCACCATCGATCACATGTTTGAATTGGACACAAAAATGAGGATCTGTGGTCAGGAAACCTTGAGGGGTACTGGTGGAAGAAAGCATCTTGCTTTTTATTCTTATATGTGTTTAGGAAACATTTACCATGTCTTTGCCAGGCACCGGGCAGCACACCTGGCACTGGAAGTGAATGAGCAGAGTCTCTACCCGTTCATTGGAATCATTGCGTTTTAGACCTAGAGGACTTTTGGGATAGCCATTTGAAACCTTCATTTCATAAGTAGGCAAACTGAATGTTCTTGATGGAAAGTTTGTATTCCTCCCACAAATTCATATGCTAAATCCTAACCTCCAGTATGATGGCATTAGGAGGTAGGGCCTTTGGGAAGTGACTACGTCATGCCAGTGGAACCTTATGGATAGGATCAGTCCCATGAATGGGTCTTAAAATCCCTTATATGAAAAGACACAAGAGGGTTGCCTGGGTGGCACAGTCTGTTAAGCCTCTGACTCTTGGTTTCAGCTCAGGTCATGATCTCATGATATCACTCAGAGTGGTAGAATTGACCCCCAAGGGCTGAGTACAAACCGTGCTTGAGATTCTCTCTCTCCCTCTCCCTCTTCCCCACCCAGTCAACGATATTGTTATGAGTCCAAACACACTAAGACACTGAGGTCCAGAACAAGGCAGAAACTGACCCAAGACTGTGCAGCAGGTTAGCTGTTAAGTAGGAGCAGAAGTCAGAGGACTGCTCACGCTCAGCAGACTTATCCTGAAAGGCAGAACCAGTGGGCTGGACATATTCAGACCTGAGCTCAGCCTATCTGCCAGCTGATGGTGGGCCTCACGTCCTTATCCGTAAAATGGGGGTGGCAGTCCCCTCACTGTAGTGTCTCTGGTAAGAACTCGAACAGTTTATGTAAGGCCCTGGTGTAGAGAAGGCTACTCCTATTAGTCATTGAGGGAGACGTGGGCAGTAGGGTCCAGCCACGGGGCAACAGTCTTCAGTAAGGTTCTAGAAAGGAGGTGGGGTGAGCACGGCAGACTCTCTGAGGGCAGACACCCACGCCACAGCTCCACCTGGAGCCAGTCCACGATAAAACCAGTTCAGTGTGTGGGGATGAATCTGCATTAGAAACATGTTCTAAATGAAGTTTCCTGATGAATATGTTCTCTGAAAGGCAGAAGAGAGACCACAGTTTCTGACAGCAAGAATGTTTTCTGAACATTTGAAAAATGCTCGTCACATAGAAGTACATAATTTAGATGCTATCTTGCAATCTAAATTAATGAAAGGTTCCAATTCTGACTATGGGATGCCCACAGGAAGTCACCTCGGCGTCCCTAGAATCTCTGACACTGGGCTCCAACCACGGGTTGAGGTCCTGTAGAGTCTGCTATAAAGAAGAGGCGGGACTATGATTTGCCAAACAACGTGTTCATATGTAAATGAAGGCCTCTGGGGGGGGCCCCAAAAGGTTATTCTCCACAAGATCAAATATGACGTTGGCAACCTCCTTCAGAAAGTCTGGCCTGGTACACTTCTGGAACAGGATGGCTTCAAAAAGCCCATCCCATCTCCTTCAGTGTTAGGCACACGCAGTATGTAGGCAACCCACTCTTTGTTGATGCCTTTGCTGAAAGCTGGAGGAGCATTTGGTTCTGTGCTACAGGAATGGAGCAGGGAAATGGATTCTCTAGGTACTGTGTCCCGAATGGACAAAGACTTATTTTCAGCTCTACGCAGCCTCCTCCCTGGCTGTCCCTGGTCGGGCACTAAGGGCCAGCTTCGCAGGCGTGGTCCTGGCATCTCTGAACAGTTTCGGGCTCCTCCCACAAACACCTCGCCTTTGTCTCCCTGGCCAGGGAAGTGGGCACCAGGCCCCACCCCTTCGCATCCAGGTGACAGTCAGCACCCATCCGACGTGGGCTGGGGCCCAGTCCCTCGGTGGTGCTTCCATAAACATGGAAGGGAGGACAACATGGTAGGTCCGAGGCCGGGCTCCAGACTCAGTGTCTGGGTGTGAGTCCTGTCTTAGCCTTCCAGAAGCTCAGATCCTGCTGCCGAAGCTAACATCCCTACACCTGCCTTCACTTCCCCATCTGTAGAATGGACAGAATGACAATACTATTAGCCAACACTCACTTATGCCTTCTCCGCAGCAGACACAGTTGTGAGCTCTCTGCCTGGGTCAGCCAGCTAAGCCTCACAGGGCAATAGAAATCCTTAGTGCCCTTCTCCTCCTCCTCCTCCCTACCTCGCTGTGACGGGTAAACAAACTCAGACCCATGAACGGACTGGCACAGTTCCTGGCCCACAACAGTCAATGAATCTTAGCTGTGATTGCATGGGCTGGTCTTAAAGGTCACAGATACACTTCTTTAACGTTCATAGTGTGCATTTATAAAAATAAACATATATTAGAAAGAAACCATACCCTTGGCCCCTAATTTCATTGATATCATTGCTTAAATTGAGGATTGGGGTAATATTTAAGTAGAAATACAGAGTCAATTTTAAGACAGCCAGACATGACAAGGAGTCAGCAAAAAAATCACTAAGGTAGAACACAGATGCCCCAACATTGAAAAATACTGGTTTGGACCTCAAACCATGCCGGTTTCTAGCAGTTGCCTCCCCTGCTCTTTTCTACAAATGCCCACCTCTACCTGGTTCAGCAGTCCAGAAAGAAGTTGGCTGGGATGCATCCCACTCCCTGAAACCGGCCTATGTCTTCAGCTCACATGATCCTTTCCTGGGTCAAGGCCATACCCTCAAGGAAAAGGCAAAGGGTGTGTTTTTCACACCCTCATCTCGAGGCAAGCTTGAGGGAGCTCCTCCTGGACCACACCCGTCGGGTGCCTGATAACCCCTTGGGTCAGGATCCAGAAGGGGAGACATTAGCCTGTCCTGCCAATGACCTGACCCTGCGCAGCCAGAAGCCCTAATTATTCCCCTGGCCCCTTAACTTCATTCCCCACTTGACAGTTAGATAGCCCCTTCTTGAAGAACTTGGAAGGCCCTTGAGCTGTTGGCTGGAACCCTTGGGGACAGAGGGAAGGGATGGCTGGGCTGGCTACACCTGCACTTGAAAGTATTTACAAATAGGTAACTCTTTAGCTTTTTCAGTAAGATCTTGAATCATGAGGAAGTTGTTGAGGCTCTGGTAGATCTGTAGAGGCCTTGGTCAAGGGTTTTGTTGGCCCCTGCAATAAAGCACAGAAATGTCCCAGGCAACTCGTGCTTCTCCTTGAGTTACTGGGAAACCAGGGGAGGCGGCTGGCTTTGTGTGGAGCTGGGCCCCACCTGGCACCCACCAAGGCTGCTGGTTTCCTAACTGCATTCCACACCTGAACTCATCTCATTCTCAAAGGAAAACACATATAGAAAAAGCAGAAATAACTTCCCTTTGAAGGGTTCCAAATGTTGTGCCACCAAACACTAGAATTCCCAGGCTCTGGGGCTGTGGTCTCGCCACGTTTTGTTATTGCTGTCTCTCATTCCGGGGACTCTCAGGTGGACCCCAAGAGTAGCCACCCAGCCTCCATGAACCCCTACCGCCTCGAGGCTCGGACTCTTTTCTTGGCTGCTTGCAAGATGCCGAAGATTCTACTAAGTCCTTATGATGACCTTTGAGTCTGGGTTTATTTTGTCCTGTTACAGGAAATCATTGAACAGGAGTCTGGAGTTGAAGTTCAGGCCTGATGCAATGGTTCTGCCGGTCATCAATATTTCTGCTCTCTCTGTTTCCCTCCTGGCCCTCCTTCTCTCTGCAAACAGGGGTTCTAAGAGCTTTTAAGCAACTTGCCGCAAATCACAAAGCCAGTTAAAAGAAGGAATGGGATTTGAAGTCAAGATTGTCTGCCTCCCAGACTCTTTGTGCCACGTCAGATAGAATCTCTCTATGGATGGAATACGCCAGCTCAGCCTCAGGGGCCCAGAAGTACCTCTGCCACACCCCCTGCCCGAGTCCCCAACACAGGGAGAGCTCGGACTGTAACTGGCTGCCACGTGGATACAGGAAGAGAAGGGTCTGGGACCCTCAGCTCCCAAGCTCTGCCTGAGGCAGCTTCTGCTCCTTTCAGCCCCTACAGACCTGCCCACCCCAGATCTCAAACTCCGGGCCCTCTTCAGGCAGGGCTGCTGGATTTGGAGAAACCAAAACAATCAGAACTCCCAGTTCAATTGGAATTTCAGATACATAAGGAATAATTTTGTGATATAAGCATGAACAACCATTTGATGGAATAACAGGTGGGGTAGCAAAATGATTCATTAAAATAATATTACCACAGTCCTTTGATCTTCCAAGAAACAAACTGTGTAAGCAGAAAAGATGACTTTGGTAAGACTATTATTATTTTATGTTTATAATGGAGATTGACCTAATCTTAATACACTAAAATGATACAGGTGTTAACCAAAGACATTAACAAACACTGAGCAAGGTTTTAAAGACTACAACACAGATAGATTATTTTGCAAGACAGCACTAAGAGTCAAGGTCAGCATATAGTATACACTAATTCTTTTTCTCGTATCATTTACTGGAGCTGGATGGATAAAAGGATGCCTTTAAGCTACCTTATAAACCTATAAAAAATATAAAAAACAGAACAAAAAGATGTAAAAAAAAATGACTGATCTACTAATAGCCAAAGAAATTAGAACAATAAAATATGACTTTTCATTTATTAAATGAATACATGAATTAAATGAAATTGAATAAAGTTGACAGTGGCTAGTTTTATGATGGACATGGATAGAATGTGCTAGGCTATTCAGGTATTCAGCTCTGGAAGGAGTAAAAACCTCCACACTTCCTAAGAGCAAGTTGGCAAAACACATCAAAATTCTTGGAAGTAGGCACATGCTCTGCCTCAAAGATAGTTCTCCTACGAATCCGTCCTAAGAAAATAATTTGGGATACGTGCAAAGATTTCACTGCAAAGGTGTCCCTCAGCACTGTTAATGTACACATACTGTAATAATACATGTCATCATAGCAAATTATATGTTATTAGTGGTAATAAATATGTGCATAAGTATGTACATACATTATACATCATATATAAATATGTATTTGTTTATATATGTAATATACAGTGTATATTTTATATAGTATGTATTTACATATTATAGAAATATATACAAATATAATTAATAAAATTAATAAAAATATATAATATTTATATATATAATGTATATAAATAAAATATGCACATCAATGGGGGAAGAGGTAAATAAATTTTAGCACACCTATTCAAAGGTAGGCATTTCAAGTGATGTTGCAGAGCATAGGCCAAGGTATTAAAGTGTTCACATAAGCCCTCCTTCTTCCTTCCATGGACCTAAGACTGGAGTGAAACAGCAAGCACAAGGCCTTAAGCATGAGGATGAAAGCCACATGCTAAGGATGGCATGGAGGAAAAATGGAGGTTGGGAAACGCAGATAACACTGTGGGGCCACTCCATCAGCCGTGAACTTGAATTCCACACTTCTTATTAAGCCACTTGCCTTTTCTGACTGGGAGCTTTTAGAATTTTTCCCTTCCAACAAAAAATACAGAACACCTAGGATATTAACAACTTAAAAAATGTATGAGATCTAGGTAAAGAAACATTGTTAAGTCTTACTGAAGGACCACAAAGACTCCAACTTCTGTTTTCTCCCAGTCTTCACAACAACGCTTAGAGATGGGTATTATTTTTTCTTTTCTACAGGAAGATTAAGTGGGCTGCTCAAGTTCACAGAGTCATGGAGAAAAAATTCAAACCTCTGTCCACCAGAGTCTCCCATTTGTGCTCTGAAAGGAGCTGATAGAAGTTAAAGAAATAACAAAATAGGACTTTCAAGTACTCCTTTACCCCAAGATTATTCCCCATGCACATAATTTGAGGCTCACAAATTACAAGAAGTTTCTCTTTGGGGTTGTAAAACACAGTATGAATCTTCTAGTTTGGCAGTGAAAGGAAATGTAGACATTTTTGGAGTAGACATTGATAAGATTCTAAAATGATGGTTGATGAAGATGGACCTCAGTGAATTTGCACTTGCTGTTCCCTCCACCTGGAAAACTTTTCCCCTAGATACTGATATAGCTAGTTTATTCACTTCTTCAGGTCTTTGCTTAAATATTATACTTTGCAGAGAGTTCTTCCCCACTTCCCCATCCAACATAACCTCTTCTGGCTTTATTTCTCTCCATGGTATTTATCAGCCTCTACTATACTATAAAATTTACCTGTTTATTTTACTTATCATCCATCTCCCTGCCAAAACAATAGTTAGCTCCAGGATGGGCAGGATTTTTGTCTGTTTTGCCATTAACACAAAGGACAGTGCCTTGCATGGAGGTGGCATTTGGTACTCATTGAATGAATGTATGAACAAATGGGATCAAGAAGAATGTGGTGTAAGTACCACTCAGAACGGGGCCCGTCCTAGCAAATTAAAACCTTGTTCCAAGGGCAGGAAAGAGGGAGCAGAGGAGAGAGGAGCACCGAGGAACTGGCTACGAATATAGTTTAGTTCTACCTACTTTTGCACTATATATAAAAGATTCAACCTTTACGTGTCCTTTGGGACTTGCTTCCATCAGTCAGATTCTGACTGCAGGGTTTATCCATGTGCACCTGTAAACCATGTTCATTTCTACTGCTGTATGGAATGTCACAGCAAGAATAGTATAAAATGCATCTCACTGTTAGAGACATTCTGGTTGATTCCAGTTTGAGGCTGTTTTGATCCATCTTGACATGACCATTCTTTTTTTTTTTTTAGATTTTATTTATTTATTTGACAGACAGAGATCACAAGTAGGCAGAGAGGCAGGCAGAGAGAGAGAAGGGGGGAAGCAGGCTCCCCGATGAGTAGAGAGCCCGATGCAGGGCTCGATCCCAGGACCCTGGGATCATGACCTGAGCTAAAGGCAGAGGCTTTAAACCACTGAGCCACCCAGGCACCCCTTGACATGACCATTCTTATCAAGGTTCAGTTATATACTCGTGTGAATTTCTCTAGAAGGGAGAGCACTTCAGTTTCACCAGATACCACACCACCACGCAAGGGGACTGCCCCTAGCAATGAAGGGGGATCACCGTTACTCCACATCTTTGCTGGTGCTTGGTATTCTCCGACTCTTGCCAGAATGTTCTCCATTCTAGTCATAATAAAATAGTATCCCCCTTATTCTACATTTCCCTGGTTTTGAATGAAATTAAGAACCCTTTTGTAGGACAAGTTTTTGGTTTTTATTTCCTTCTTTCTCTGTTCCAAATCATCATGTCTGATTTGTACCCAGGCATCTCAAATTTCTTCATTCGTATGCACCAGCTATGGAACAGACATGCTAGTGGTTCACAAATAATTTTAACTGAACTCTGGAACTGTCAGTGTTTGGTCTCCACACTTCCCGTTTTAAGTCAATTCTGCTTAGCCGGTCATTAAATCTAATTTAGAATCCCAGTCTTTAGAATTGGAAATTGTGATCGCTAATGTTTGGTGAGTGTTTATTATGTGGTACTCACTATGCTATGGGCTTTACAGATATAAAGGAATGAAAAACTTGCTATTTAAAATAACAACTTCCTTCCAAGGAGAGGGAGTCTCATATCTAGAGTGTTATTCTGCTGAGCATCTTAGTTCAATTATACAAAATGAGCATGGAAGTAAATTTGTTGCTCAAAACTAGAGAGAGCCCAACTGCTCTGCTTCATGAACTGAGAAGAATGTGAATTTCTGAAGTAATCTTGGAGATGATGGATGAGAAGAGAGGCGGGAAGGGGCAGAGGGGAGAAGAAGGTCTGCTCACAGGGCGGGTGGCTGGATCTCAAGACAGTGAGATGACCAAGGGATTCCTCAGTCTTCAGTTTAATAATGTCCTTGTCTGTGTCTGGGACAGAGCACACAGTGCCTTATGAGGGCTTTGGTATTTGTAGAATTTTCTCATATGAAATAACAGCGTTGGAGAGGAATAGCATATGCAAGATATAGAAGCAACTCCTCAACAGAGCAAATTCACCAGATGCTAAAATTCAGAAGTAGAGGTAAGTGGAAGAATATAAAGTGCCCTCTCCTCCACATTCACCTCACGCAGAAGAAG
Source organism: Mustela nigripes (assembly GCF_022355385.1). Classification (NCBI taxonomy): domain Eukaryota; kingdom Metazoa; phylum Chordata; class Mammalia; order Carnivora; family Mustelidae; genus Mustela; species Mustela nigripes. The sequence goes on along the minus strand of NC_081557.1, from coordinate 222,871,537 downwards.
GTTTGAGGACATTCTCTCTAAACTTAAGAGGACACACTAAACTCTGATTCTGAAACTAATAATACACTATAGGTTAATTAACTGACTTTAAACAAAAAAAAAAAAAAATTAAAAACAGGGGTACCTGGGTGGCTCAGTGGGCTAAGCCTCTGCCTTCGGCTCAGATCATGATCTCAGGATCCTGGGTTCAAGCCCCACATCGAGCCCTCTGCTCAGCGGGGAGCCTGCTTCCCCCTCTCTCTCTGCCTGCCTCTCTGCCTATTTGTGATCTCTCTCTCTGTCAAATAAATAAAATCTTAAAAACTAAATAAATAACTTAAGAGGCCAGCAAGACCCTAGCTGAAGTCTAAATAACACTTCCATTATCTCCTTTCTTTGATCTTGACAACTATCCTGTTAGGTAGGTACTAATATTATTCTCAGGCACCATTATAAGACCTCAAGGCTCAAAATGGGCACATAATGTCCTATGAAAAGATTGGAATAATTGATTACTGGATTTCTAATTCATTTTGCAGAATGGCAGGCCCTTCTACTCCTATCAAATACAAATGATGGATAAAATTTAAATCCTTTCTGCCAATGTTTAAATACTTGATCAAGCTTGAAAACTAGAAAAGAATCCCCAGGGTCTGGAACAGGGAGCAGGAGCTAAAAGGAAAGAGTCGACAGGAGCATTGGAATGGGGTGGAAGAGACTGGTGTGAAAACAACTAACCAGGATCTCAGCCCATGAGAGGTGCGAGCTGAAACTGAGCCCCCTCCTGCCTCAAGTTAGGAGTCACAAAAGCTCTCTGACCCTGAAACAGGCAACAGAAATCCGTTCATTGGCCAATGATGCAGAAAGAAAGTCAAACATCTTTAGAGGCCAGGGAAAGTAAACCAAAACCAAAACAAAAACAAAAACAAAAAAACACTCCAAAGAAAGCAGAACTTCCAAGTGCATCATGCACAGGCTTTCTGATCAGAATCCACACTACCAATGAAGCACAAGAACCCATCCTGAGAAACTTACATAAAACAGGCCTGGAATCTACAGGGTCCTGACCAAGTACATCTATTCTAGTGAATACCATTCCCACTGAAGATGAGCTCACAATAAAAAATTATTAATCTCATGAAGTAAATAATCACTGTGAGGGAAAATCAGTAAACATGACAACTGCAACAAAATTCAAAACCAAGAACTACAGTATAAAGCACTCTTAAGGAGACTTTAAAATCATGTAATTTGAACATGCAATAATGTAAAGGAATAAAATGTATTAAAGTAAGAAAGAAAATAAAATGAAAAAACATAGCACTAAGGGAGGGACTGTAAAATTTTTAAAAAGAATTAAACTGAACTTCCAGAAAAAAAAAAAATAGAATCATTAAAATTAAAAACTCAGTGGACCCATATCTGAAGAGAGAACTAATGAACTGAACGGTAGATTTGAGAAGATCATCTGGAAGGCAGCTCACAGCTGGGAGGTAGGAAATATGAAAGCAATTAAGAGATGTATAATACAGAATGAAAAGATTTGGTGTACATTTCATAGGAGTCTCAGAGAAGGGAGAAAGACCCCAGGAGATACTATAGGAGGTCCAGGCCAAATCAGTAGGCAGGAGTGAATAGGTAAAGATTTTTTGGACATAAAATTTTAACATAATTTACTATAACATTCTGTTACTAAAAGTAGTACCCAAAGTGATGTCTTGGTAAAAAAAGAAACTCAACCCAGGAGGAAGGGGTAGAATTCAAAAAGCAATGGTAAGCCAAAAAATTGATGAAAAAGTTGATAAATCTAAATAATGCCAAAAGTAAAATCACAGTAACAATGATGATGACCAACCGGGAGTTTAAAAAAAAATAGTAGAGCCAAAATATTACCCAGCAATAATACAGAAGATGGGAGAGGATTTAGGAGTTAAAGTATTCCCAGTTCCTTGTATTGTTTGAGAAACGATAGGGCTATCGATTATATCTAAACTTTTAACCATGCATGCGAACAATTAACCATGAAATGACTAGAAATCGAATGTATAGCTTCCACACAGGTGATGGGGAAAGAGGTGGGTAGAGAAGCAAAGAAAAATCATGGTGAATAGAAAAAAAGAATAATCTAGTATGAACAAGTTCACACATATCAGTAATCATGAGAATATAAATGACTGTGGAGAAACCCTCCCACATAGATCTAGGGAAAAAAATATATTAGAAGGTTCATCACAGTATTGTTTGTAACAAAAAAGAATTAGAAACAACCCAAATTTACCATTTTTAGGAGACTAGATACATTGCAGTGTAAGTTGGAATTCTCTAGAGAAGTTTAGAACAAATAAAATTGACTTATATATAAAATCAATTTTTATGTATCAATGTGGATAGGGCCCCAATGTGGATAGGGCCCCAATGAGGATAGGGCCCCAAAAAGTGAAAAAAGAAAAGCAAGTTTCAGAAGGATATATACAGCATAATGCCATTTTTTTTGTTTGTTTGTTTAAACATTCAATGTTACATATTGTTTATAAATAGTGAAACTACAAAAACATAGGTGCAAAGGATACACATGCTTCTGGGAACAGAGGAGGAGAAAAGGAAAGGCAAAAAAAAAACCCACAAAACCTTAATTGAGTCTTAATATCTTATTTCTTTACAATTATCTGAAGCAAAATACAGCAAAAGGTTAACTCGGTATTTAAAGTAGTTGGTGGTTTATAATATTCTCTGTACTTTACTGAATGTTTAAAATATTTCATAATAAAAGAAGTGTTCTTTATGCCAAATATTCTAGAATTGGGCGGTTGTTTTTTTTTTTTCTTTAACGGTGTATTTATTTATTTATTTTAGTGGAGGAGGGGCAGAGGAAGAGAGAAACTTAAGTAGACTCCGCACTGAGCATGAAGCCTTATGCAGGCTTCATTCCATGACCCTGAGATCACAACCTGAGCCGAAAACAAGAGTTGTATGCTTAGCCAACTGTGCCACCCAGATGCTCCAGAATTAAGCTTTCTAATCACTAAATGACACCTACATCTAAATTTTATTGTAATTTAATTCAAAATTCATTTCCTCAGTCACACCAGCCATATCTCAAATGCTCAGTAAATACTGGTGACTACCATATTAGGCAGTGCAGTTTTGGAACATTTCCATCATCACAGAAGCTGTAGAGCCACAAGACCATCCTGGTTCATCTCATATCTCATTATTTAATGCTGTAAGTAGATATTAAGGACAGTAATATGCAAAATGTAGACTGAACATGCACAGAGCATACAGCATACCTACCCACCCACCATGGAATTAGGTTAAGTTTTGTTATTGTGTTGCATCGTGTTTTATCAAATGACTTAAAGTTCCCGGAAGGCTGATGTCCAGCTAATTGAGATTTTCTTACAATATTTCAATTGAAAACAGCCAGAGTAATTTAGAGTCGGTAATAATGATAAGGCTGTTCCATCCACTATATATTTGGTTCCCTAACTATTCCAATTGCATCCAATGTCTTCCCAAGGTATAAATCTGGCAAAATTAACACAGAGAGAGACATTTCTCAGATTTTCTCATTTACTAAAGTAAGTGCTTTAAACAGTTATCTGAATGGTCCATATTTCAGTAGGAATCTCAACATGAAGAACAAAAACAGGAACTCATTACAAAAGCATCAAGAAGGTTGGAAAAGCAAGCTTTGGCTTCAGGAGGGAAGAGACTTGAGACTTTGCCCTCTGACCTCAGAATAATTGCAGGTCATTACATTCTTTTCACTGGGCTCTAATTGACTTTCTCACTGGAATAAATTCTCCCACATCTCCTCTAGCTGTCTCATCAAGGGTGACCTGTGAGATACACCGAGGCAAAAGCGAGCTGGCTTCTGTATATGCATGGCCCCAAAATATGGTAGCTTTATCAACCATCATCAGGCTAACACATGAGCAACTGTTTAGGCTACAGAAGGTCTCAGGGGATGATGTGATCCGAGAAGCAAGTCCACTCCAATACTATAATTCCATGAATGGGTGAGATATACTCCCTTGCTCGTTTGACAATTATATTTTGAACACCTATGAGGCACAGGACACTGTCTTAGGGGATACTGAAGTATGGAGACAGATGTCGTCCCGTTCCTCAGGTCACTGATAATCCACAAGGAAGAGCTTCGTCCTGGTCTATGATACCAGGTAACTCATGAGTTAATCCTCACCACCCAAAAAGCTAGCAGAGTGCTTTGAGGCTTGAAGAACTGTGGAGTCGGGTTCTCTCAGTAAAGTGAATTGGGGTCTTTTAAGAGTTGAGACTGAATTTCTTCCCAAATTGCAAGGCTTGGTGAAGAAAATCTCACCCTGTCCCTGTCATCCTTTGAGCCATAAGGCCATCCCCCTAATCCCACTCGATAAATAGGCATTTACTACATAGAGACTTCCTGAGGAGGACTCAAATTCTAGTCAAGAGATCTAATTAGATGGAGAAATGAGATGTTCTGGGGTCTCAAGCCAAAGATGATAATGCTATGGAATTGGAGAGAAGAACGGACAGTGGCCTCTGTGTCTGTGGGAAGGTAGTTGACCTTTACTGTGCATCTTCTTGGTTTCAGGAGTCATTGACTCATCACTCATTCAGTCTTTGCAACAACTCAGCCAAGTGGGCATTCCACCTCTTACCCTACCCTGAAGAAAACAAGTTCAGAGAAGTGCCTTAGAGAGATCCCCTCAATGATTTAAGGTCACAAGTAAGGAGTGTCACCTTCAACCTACCTGCTCTGATTCTCTGGTAAGGATAACCTCTCAGGTCACTTCCAGTGTCCTCCCAGTTCCTTCCCTCTGCAGCAGGAAGTCAGGAGCGGCAGTTGAGCTGTTGGTAATGAAGGGATTAGAAATGTTAACCCAAAGGAGTACTATTTCATGAGTCCCTTTTTATGGCTTTCAGGTTTCATTCACTTGATAAGGTCATGAGAGAATAAAACCCATCAAGGCCTTTGTTCATCATGGTATCCAGAAAGCAGTGATATCTTCTTCATCATTGTATTTTGTGGACAGATTAAGTATTAAATTATGAAAACTAATCTGCTCTGATATCAGGAATAATGTCAACTTTGATCAAGCTTGACATGCCATGAAGATCGCTTTCAAAAGGACCTGATTTGACTCGATGAAAAATTTAACAATTGATTTTCTGACACTGAAGAATAAAAGACACTGTCTCCCAAAGTAATCTGGGGAGGAAAGATTTCCTTTTCTCTGAGATCTTTGTTTCACCTGAGGTTTGATGGGTGATCCCATGTTTTGTCCCCATTAATACCTGATGTGTGGAGATTTATAGTTTTTCAAACAAACGTTGTTTATTTTGTTGTGAAGATGTGTATTCAAATCTCTGTCCAGGGCACCAGGGGAAAAGATGCTCCCACCTGGGCCAAGCATGAGGACTATGAAGGTCAGAGTATATGGACATCTCCCTGGCATATTTTACAGTCTGGGGGCAGAGGCTGCAATCAAGCAGAGAATCCAAATTGGGATGAGCAATGCCCTAGAGACCAGAGAGGTGTCAGGGAAGCTTCTAGAGAAGTAGGGGAGGCATAAGGAGGGCAGAGCCTGTGGGAAAAGAAACAGCCTGGTACCTTCTGGGAACTCTTTGTACCCAAGGCAGCCTGAACACAGCATGGTGAAGGCCCTATAGATGGACCTCTAAGCCTTGGAAGAAACTTGGTCTTTCCCCTGCTTCAATTCAGCAAGACTGGGATAGGGCCCAGGAATATGAATTTTTTGAAAATAATTGCCCCATGGGTGCAGACTCCATTTTTTTAATCTCACGTTTCTATGAGCATCCTTCATTAGCACAATATGAGACTCTTGCCTCATTCTTAGAAGGAATATTTTGCAGTACCACCTTTGCTGTTGTGAAATGGAATGCACAGGCAATATAACCGACCTAACAAATACACACACACACACACACACACACACATATTTTAGGATTTTATTTTTAAGTGATCTCTACACCCAAGGTGGGCCTTGACCTCACAACTCCAAGATCAAGAGCCGCATGTTCTACTGACTGAGCCAGCCAGGTTTCCCAGAAAAAAAGTCTATCTTTTAAAAAATGATGATACTACCTTGGGCGCCTGGCTGGCTCAGTGGGTTAAGCCTCTGCCTTCAGCTCAGGTCATGATCTCAGGGTCTTGGTATCAAGCCCCACATCGGGCTTTCTGCTCAGCAGGGAGCCTGCTTCCCCCCCTCTCTCTCTGCCTGCCTCTCTGCCTACTTGTGATCTCTCTGTCAAATACATAAAATCTTTTGAAGAAAATGATGATACTACCTTAATTGTAATATAAGAGAGAAAAAGAGGGTAATTTTGAATAAAATGCATTTCAGCATGTAAATATTGGGGCACAAGTTTACCAGAAGCAGAAACGAAGCAGCCAGATGTCAGTACCTATATGCACAAGTACAGTGAACACAACAGCAACCGAGACTGGCAACATGGTAGCGACAATGACAGTGACCAAGTTGGATTGTACTGTCATGAAAATACTACAGTAGTGACATCATTTTCTGATATAGTAACAATCCTCGGGTAAGTCCTCAATCCACCAAATCGTAATCCACACTCAGTTCTCATCATATGTTCTTCTCTAGAAAATTTAGTGGAAAATTTTACCAAAATTTAAAATTTTAAATCACAGCTTATCTAAACTGTGACACCTTCAATTAAAAAAAAAAAAAAAAAAAAAAAAACAAATACGAACTGCCAGAAGTGCTCTCCTTACCTTAACAACAGAGTTACGCTCTGGATACACATAATTAGAACTATCATTCATTCACCTGTATTAACGTGTGCTGGGACACCTGCAGGACTAGGGAGAGTTCTTCATTGTGCAAATTGTTCCCCATGGTGGGATTCCTAGCACCACTGGCTCCATCCACCATATGCCTTAGCACCCCAACAATCACAGAGCACCTCTGGGAATGGAAGCACCCTATTGGTGGAGGGCAATGTGCCTGTTCTCTCTCCCCACCCCTTCCTGCTTCTTGCCAGAGGGCGAGGGGAGGAGGAAGAGCTTTTTGATTGGTACTTTGGGGAGGACATCAGCCATCCAGTTTCTCTGGCCAGGGAAGCCTACTGGAGGATATACATTCTGGACTGCTCTCCAGCCAGACCGAAATGCTTACAAAGTTCAACGCAGCACTGGGACGGTGGGCAAGTCAGTTCTGGAAAGGATAGTAAGCCCATCGGGCTGCAGATTTAAAGTCACATTCTCTCATCAGCCTGGTCAGTAATAAAGCTTTTACTCTGTTCCCTGTGTCTCATTTCTCAATCCCTGAAAAGAAGCCTGGAAAAAAGAATAGGAGAGAAGAATTGGGTGTGGTTCACCGCCCCTACACACACTACCTTTGGAGGAAGGATAGCTACTGTTCACTTCCAGGATAGTAACTGTTGTCATCCAATTAGCATTGTGAAGGGAGACAGCAAGAGGCCAAGTCAGAGGAATCTCAACAGCTAAGACGGTGGTTTGCAAACTGAGCTTCTCAGAGCCCCAGGATCTGAAGAGGTGCCCTCTGAGCTTCTGGGAGAGGAGATGGGATGGGAAAGGTGCTACTCCTGCACCTCCAGCCCCTGTGTTCAAACACAGCAGTTGCAGTGTTCATGATTTTTTTTTTTTAAGTGGGCTTCGATGTACATAAAGTTTCATCTGTTAAAAAAAGATTCCACTGCAAAAAAAAAAAAATTTTTTTTTTGATTTTTTAACCACTGATTTAAACAATGGGCAGAGAAAAGAACAACTCACAAAAGAGCATGAGAGGATTTGCCAAACATGCAAGAGAAGGGAGGGATATTCATTGACCAGGAAGCCTAAGGAGCAGAGCAGTTCAGGAAGGAGGGAACGGTCAAAGGCACCAAGCCACTAAAGTCACCAAGAGACCCCCTCCTTTGTAGGGGGACAGTGGCTAGGATGAGGACAGAAACGTGACCAGAGGGTCTCCCGACACTGTGACGTTGGCAGGAATAGGCTCAGTGAAGGACCACAGACCAAGGACGAGGAGAGAGGTGAGGAAGTTGAGACAGTCGTGACCCCATCATGCAAAAGTTGATGGAGACATCATGGCATCGGTTTCCCCAATGCCTCTGGGTCGTCAAACAGATCCATGCATGAAGGAAATGCCATCGCTGCCCTGTGCTGGACAATGGAGTATGATTTGCGGTAGAAATGGAAAGATCCTTTTTCAAAGAGAGTAGCAGAAATAGAAGGAGCAGGGGGCCAGGAGGAGTGCAAGGACCATCCTTCCTCGGCTTCTTTTCTGGAGGGGCTAGGTGGTTTGTTTTCGGTCTTTTTTTCCCCTCCCATATTAAAAAGAACATTAATCTTTTGAAGAAGTCTGTGCCTCAGATGGGAGCTGCAGTTAACAATGTATTAATGAGTGTCGGAGCAGCAGGAGAGCACGGCTCCTCCTTCCCCTAGCTTCCATATCCTGCTGGTGGCAAGGACATGAATGCTGCTGGCTGGCTGCCTAATGGCCCATGGAAGTCACTTAGGTGACATCGTTAGTGTTGGAGACTTCAAAAGGGCTTCTTCCTTCATTCTTCTAGAAAACTACTGGAGAGAATCAGAAAGAAACAGACAAAATGAAATCTCAAATAACACTGGGAAAGTTCCAGGGGGAAAAATTAAGAAACCTCAGCATCATTTTGCGAAGTGAAGCTCTGAAATTCAAATTCTGTCTGACCTCTCCACCCAAGTGCATGGCAAGGGGTCAGAAATATTTGTAAGGCTCTTCTGAACTCCACTAGACAAATGACCTGCAAGAGACACATGAAGCCATCAGAGGGAACGAAGACCGAGTTTTTCTGCCACTAGCTTTGATTTTATGAGCGACCTTGCTTCCCACCAGACGCATTCCCTGTGTCTCCCAGTCTTCAGCAAAACTGACTTTATAGACCTCTGGGTGCACAATTCACCAGAGCTTGCTGTAGAGCTCGGTGAACAGAGAGGCAGCTCAAGGGGCAGGTAGGAAAACGTACCTCGTGTACTCTGTTGGGTTTAATCTTCATGACAGCCTCGAGAGGCATTGCGACCCATGTTGTAGATGGGAGAAAAGAATCCAAGAAAACATAGGTCATTAGCCCAAGGCTTCCAAGCTGAAAAGCGGCGGAGCTGTGTCAGGAATGGAGATATGTCTGGCTCCAAAAAATATGGAATGATGGATGTCTGAGAAAATAATCCAATGAATGAAAAAGGAATAGTGAATGAACATGATTGTGTATTTTAGAAATGCAGAAGTCCCCACTTTGGGACTTTTTTTTTTTCTCCCTGTTTACTTCAAGAGTCCCTTCTTTGTCCATGAATAATTGTTGGGCCGGCGGTCCTATTCCTGGTGAGATCTTAAACGCTCAAAAAGGGATAACTGATAACTAGGCAAGTTCTGGCTCCTTCTTTCTATAGGACAATAAGCTGTGCAAGATTGGTAAATCTTAACATATCCAGCAAATATTGAGTAGAGAGCAGATAGAGAATACCATTTGTGGTTAAATAAATTTTTATATACCCACAAATGGCTATATGATTTTTTATATATCCACAAAATGGAATGCAATGTAACCATGCAGAAGATGACATTCAGGAATTACAGATGGCATTTATAATGCTAAATGGGAGGCACATGTACGTATACAATATTGTTAATATTGTATACGTACAACACATATCAACATGAAGGGTTGGAATTAGAGACAACAGTTTTTGTCTTTTAAATACTTTCTTGCATTTCCCAAATTTCCTTCCACCAGGATTTATGATTTTTAGAACCAGAAAATATGTCAACCTTTCTACTGGCATTGAGCACTTGCCAAAGTCAGCTCACTGGAGTTCACCTTTCTGTGGGGCCCACTGTGTTCAGAAACCTCAGGTCACCCTCTGCTCCCATTCTCTGTGGACACCCTGGCTCCTTGGGTCCTGTTTCCCCCATCACAGGACATCACGCCGTTTTGCCTGTCCCCTGAATGGACTTGGCTAGAGGCTGAGGCTTCCAGGCACTACCACTAAACTCAGCTTGCTTCCTGCCTTAGTATTTTCCACAATTAGGGTTTAGAACTAGGGCCTGAGGGCTCATTATACACCCAGCTAAGCATCTCCCAGCATGTGCTGCTTCCCTGAGGGTCCTCGAGAGCCAGCTCCAGCATCCCCAAGGAGAACACTGCATCTCTGTTGTTGACGCCCACAAAGCTGACATTGGACTTGACATCCATTCATTGTTTTACAGTGTTTCTCTCTATGTCTCTTTGTTGCACCAGAGTAGAGCTTACCCAATGTGCAAACTGAGGATTTGGAGGCTATATGACCTCCCAAGGTCCTGTGGCTATAAGAGGGCAGATTAGAACCTGAACCTCAGGCTTCCAGTTCTGAATCCCATATGCTTTCAGTGCAGCATCTGCTAGGCAACCCAGGACAGACTTCATGCACCCTCCAGAGCCACCTAGTTTGGCTTGAAGGATATGTCACTCTGGTCAAAAATATCCCCTTTGGTTACAGCCAGGGTGTTAACTAGTACCCAGTGTTCACTTGAAAATTCTAGAATAGGATCCAGTGCCTCTGGCAAAGCTGAGTAAGATCACCGGTCGTCTCAGGAACCATTTCTAAAACTGAATTCCTGCCTATGAAATTGAGAGGAAAACAAAAGGCAAAACCCAATAACACCTCAATGTTATGACTTCTCAGGGAAATATAAATTAAAATTATTATGAGATAATCCCTATATATCTACCAGAGTGACTAAAGTTTGGGTTTTTTAGAGATTTATTTATTTATTTATTTGAGGGAGAGAGAGAGAGAGAATGAGTGGGGGAGCTATAGTAGGAGAAGCAGACCCCAATGTGGGACTTGATCCCAGGGCTCACGGACCATGATCTGAGCTAAAGGCAGACACTTAACCTACTGAGACACCCAGGGGCCCCTAGAGTTAGCTCAAGTTTTGAAGCCTGACAGTACCAAGCACTGGCAAGAAAGTAGAGCAAGGAGACCCTCAAACATTGCCTATGGAAGGGTAAACTGTTTCAATCAGTGGTGAAACATCTACTGAAGACAAACCAAATCCATTCCTAGGTACACATCCAAGGGAAATGAGTGCATATGTCCGCTAAAATGTCTGTACATGAATGATCATAGCAGCTTACTAACTTGCAGCAAAAAAAAAAAAAAAAAAAAAAAAAAATCAAAACAAAAAAACAAACCAGGAAGTAACCCAATGACCATCAACAGGAAAGTGGTGTCCCCATGTAACACTCACACATGAAAATGACTCACACCCAGATGGACAAGGATGAAAGTCACACATTATGTCAGTGTGAAGAAGCAAGACACAAAAGATGATGACAGGGTGTAAGAATCATGAGAAGTAACTGTTGCATTTTCAGGAATTTTGCAAGCCAGTTGTTAAATGCAGACTTGTTAAAAATCCAATGATATAAACTTACAACTGAGTAAATTAAATCGAAAACAAAGGTAGTAAATTTTCAAAGCTCTTCCCTGCCTAATTCTTTTACTACATTTTTACTATTATCTATGCACGTCAGGCAATTTACGTCACTTGCCTCTGGGTAATGAAAGTTCTGTCTAACTGTGTTTCGCTGCACATCCTTCTCAGCTCAGTGCTCAATGACCTCCCCTTGATGGGTTCAAATCAGTGATAGTGACGGCCAGGGAAATGGACGAAAGCCACAAACTGGCTTTATTACTATTATTTTACTATTGTTACTCATGTTGGAGACCTTGTTGTCAAGCACCTGCCAGCAAGTCACAGGCACGATTTTATTTTTATATTTTCTTGCATAGGAAAAACTAATACATGTTATTAGAAGTCAGCAAGGACAGTCCCTGGAGGGGTAACCTTCGCCTGGGAGGAGGCCCAGGGGACTCTGATGGGGTTGGTAACCTTCTATGTTCCGATCATGGTGATGCTTCTGTGGGTGTAAACATATGTAGGCACTTTACTCTATGTAGTCAATGATACCTCAGTTTAAAAAGTAAATTAAAAATTTTTCTCCCCAACCTGCAACCCTTCAGGGGAGTCCCCTCTGTAGGAAGGCAGGAGTTTGGGCCATCCCCACAATATCTCCCATTATGTCTCTGTAGGACTACTCAAGAAGCAGAAAGTCTCCAGGAACTATTTTCTGCGACTTCCAGAGACCAGGACCTGCACAGGGTTAACTTTTATAATTGGCCACAAGTCCTCATGTGGTACAGGTAATGAACAATGACTCATGTCTTTTGAGTACTGTTCTAAGTGTCTCACCTGGGTTAACTCATTTAACCCCCTCAAAACCGAGGAGAGAGGAGACTTTCTGTCTAATTTTTCAGATAAGGCAAGGAGGTTGAGGGCCTGCATCCTGGTCATGCAGCTGAGAGATGGCAGAGTTGGGATCTCAGCCCAAAGAACCTGCCTCTGCTGCTTATGTTAATCACTCCACCCTCTAACAATAAATAATCAAAATAAGCTATTAAGTTGTTAGGCAGTAATCACTCAGATAACATGGCATGGTGTCCTCTTTGCCTCCCATTGCCTGTACCTGTGAAAAGAGAGGAGAAGGTCCAAACACCTGGCCTCAGTGCCCACTCTCCTGTCCATTCCAACATGGTGGGCGTGTTCTGGATCTGGTCTGATGTGAAGTTAAATTTAGCAGCAATAGACATGGTCAGCTGTAAACGATCCAAGGAGGGTAACTTGACTGGCAGTGTCAGGGGTGGAAGTTGGTGATCTGTGCCCAGCGAGACCTCCTGTTCCACCCGGGAAATGGAAACTCGAAGATAACACATTGTCATTGAATGTGCCAGGTTGAGCCCAGCTTCCCTGGCCGAAGAACTATAGAGATCCTAATGTGTAGCTGCTGTCTCTGGATATTAATTATCATGACCCCTCCCTGTCTGGGCATGCGAATCTCCTCACACACAAATAAATGTGTACTGTGACCTGTGCACAATGAAATCCACTCATCTCTGAATGAACCTGGGTGACTTACGGAGGCATAGGTGGGCAGAAGTGGGAGGTGCGTTATGAATTATCGAGTCCTTGCTTTCTCAGTGATGATATTCACTGAACGCCTGTTTGGGGCCAGCGCTCATCCTGACTGGCTTTTCCGTGTCTGGATCTTGCCATGGAAGAGTCCTGTCTAGTGCCAAATGCAAAGGGGGGTGTGGGGGAGATATGGATGGGTCCAGAAAAACCTGGGAAGCCAACTGGAGCCTGTCTTGGGCTACTGGTGGTAGTGGGGCTCTGTTGGGTGGCTACAAGGAAGATAGCATGGATCCAGCTCCCAGAGCTGAGCACAGGGGCGGATTCCTGGTGGGAGGAATTGTCCCTCTCCTTAGCTTTCCTTCAAACCCTCATCCAACCTTCCCTCTTCTCGGATCCTGTTTCTCCTCATCTCCATTTCCATCTCTCTCTCTCTCCTCCTGAGAGAACTGAAAAAAAAAATCAGTGAGGTGGCACAGAGGGGAGGCTTTAGTGCTCCATATGCCTGTGTACCCACCTGAGACCCTGACCAGCCTACCTGTTGGTCTCTCAGGGATCCTGATCTAGAAAGCTGGGGAGTTTCATAATGCTCTTAAAGCATTTGGGAGTGGTTAGTTACATACTTGTAATTGTACATACCTGCACATATACTATTTGTTTGGGTGTGATAGTCTCACCAAGAAAAAAAAAAAGTTAAACTTTCCCCTTCATTGTCTCACCCTCAACCTCCTCCAGCCCCTGGAAAGAGCAATCAGGCTTTTAATTCTAGAAATATTCCCCCAGACCCAATTGAAGGGCATTTTGGACTTTTAGGGTCCTTGATCTCCCAGCGTTTTTACATAAAATAGGCTTTCAACCTGGCTCTACTTTCTTTTTCTCCTTCTTCATCTGGCATTCCTATTAATAGATTAAGACTCAGAATAGGAGTCCCTTCATCCAAGAAGCCAGAGATACCCACCTGTTCAGATAACATGGCATGACATAGCCTTTTTCCAGCCTTGCCTTTAACCCTCCTTGGACACAACCTCATCATTGGGAGTTACTGCTTTGTCATCCTTTTCTGGACCACATGAATCACTATGTCCACAGGTTCAGCAGGACACCTGCCACAGAGCAGATAGATACCTGGGACAGAATACCATCAGGTCAATCAAATCACTGATTTACACTAAAGTGTGGGTGACTTAAAGTCGTGTTTCCCAGGTAACTTCGCTCCCTGCAAACCCTTCACCATGCCCAACCCTGCCCAAATCACCCTCCTTTAAACAAGAGGGGAAAGCTGAATTGATGAAATCACTGGGTCTTGTGATTCCCTTTTTCAGATAATAGCACCAGGGCTCTGAGTCCGTGGCTCATCCTTGGTGACCCTAGGCTAATGCAAAGTGAGCAAGAACCCCCGACCGTCGGAGTGAGATCCAGAATTACAAGAACTCTTTCCTGAGACTCCAAAAAAAATTCTGTGATCACTCATTCCTTCTGCTGAGACCATTTGGAGTAATTCCACCACCCCCTACAAAGTGGTGAGGCCCTTCCGGCTCCTTATATCAAATTAAATATTGCCTGCTTGCTCAGACCTGCCCATGACTGAGCCAAAGAGACAACACAAATAAAAGGCACAAAGGGTCCTGTCATCCTGGGGTATGTTTTCCTTCTGTGTCTTCTGGAAACCAGCTGACAGAAGACAATGGCTCTTTAAGGATTTACCACCAACTGGAACTACAAATTATCGTAGGTGCCTCTTGAAAACCCAAGACAAAATGCTCCACGGGGAGAAAATAAACAAGAGCTATTTCATTTTATGTGGATTCTGACTTTTAAAATGTCCTTCCCTTCTAATAACATTTTTTTTTTTTTTGCATTTTTTTCCCTGCCTCCAATTTGTCTGCTTTATTGTTACTGTGGGAAATGCAGTCCCGTGAATGAGCTCAGATCAGGAGCCAATGAAGGCATGCGAGGCACTCACAAACAAAAATATTAATAACAGCGCCGAGGGGTTGGCGTGTGCCAGATGCTACTCCAAGAGCTTAACATGTGAGAATGTGGCTCAGTCATCCAAGAACTCTGTGGGGTGGGTGCCTTCAGTGTAGGACGTTTTTTGCAAGGCAGGAGACCAAGCACAGAGCGATCAAACAACTTGCCCAAAGGCACACAGAACTTGTGAGAGGCCGAGCTAGGCTTCAAGCCCAGGCAGTCTGGGTCCAAAGCCACAGCCTTAACTACTATGCTACACAGTCTGGGCATTTACCAAGGCTACAGGTCACGGTCACTCTGCTGTAACTAAGCAGACCACACAAAGTAGTGAGATACCTGGGCATCAGGAACTTGGCTGGCCTGACTGAGAAAGGTGAGCAAACATTCCTCTGGGCAGGGACTTATTTATTCTCCATCACAGGACAGAGCACCTGGGCGAGTCAGACAGAGCGGGGAGGACAGCAGGAGCCCTGAGAGCAGGAGGCGGAGAGAGAGGGCAGGACTTCGCAATGGGGACCACAGCCCCCCTTCTCCACTCTCTCACTAGGCAGCTAATGGGGAATGGGGAAATTGCTGTCCATCTCCAAGCGCCCCTAGGAGGGCTAAAGGAGAAAACACAGCCACGCCCAGGCACTCGGGACGTATGAGCGTCTTTCCCTTCTGGCCCGGGATGCATCTGCCATCTTCCTCACACCACCTTGAACGGAGGTCACCACCCATGGTCTGACCAGCCCCAGCTCATGGGCATGGTGCCCTTTGGTCCCATCTCCCAGCCTCAGCTGGGCTTTGTAGAAAGGATGTGGACTTTGAAATAGAATCAATATATTAATCTGAAGCCTGGATCTGACATTCACGAGTCTGAGCGAGTAGCTTTCTTTGAGCCTCCCTCTCCCAATGAGTGAAATGGAGATGCCAGTAACACCTGTTTCTGGGGCCCTTGGTGAGCATGCATGAGCTAACTTCTAGCTATGTGAATTTCCTTCTCACTTCCAGCCTTGATTAAACTAAAAGCTGTTTCCTTAAAGTTCCTACCCTTGGATCCTACTTGAACCCTGCATTACTTTCCAAAGGCTGCTATAATAAACTACCACAGACCAGGGGGCTTAAACATCAGAAATGTCCTATCTCACAGCTCTAGAGGCTGTAAGTCCAAGATTAGGGTGTTGGCAGGGTTTGTTCCATGCAAGGGCTATGAAGGAGAATCTGTCTGTGCCTCTCTCCTAGGTTCTGTCTCGGCCTCACGCATCCCTTGCAGATGGCCTCTCCGCTATGTTTTCACAGCAATTCCCCTCTATGCTTGTTTGTCTCCATGTCCAAATTTCCCTTTTTATAAGGACACCAGTCATACTGGATTAGGATCTTCCCTAACGACATCATCTGAACTTGATCATCTGCAAAGACCCCATTTCCAAAAGGCCACATTTACAGATGGTGGAGGTTAGGACTTAATACCTTTGTGGGGAGGTGGGAGATAGGGGTGGGACGCAATTCAGCCCATGCCCACACACTATGGAATTAGGCCACAGAAGCCCAACTTCCTGCTCCAAACATCAATACTTCAAACACAAACACAGCCATCTTGCATCCACTTTGCCTCCCTTTTCCCTGTCTGGGGAGATTGGTCTTATTGGCCACAATTTCCAAATGGCTCAGAGTCTCAGGAACTCTCATCTGGGCATCCTCAACTTTGGTAGGATCCTTTCTAGTTCCATTCCCAGAACAGAAAAGGTTTCTCCAAGCACAGCATGACTGCAGGGAACAAAGTAAATCCAAGACTTGTCAAGAAAGAAATTCTCGTTCAGTGAATGCAACCCATCAAGCTGGTTTCCCCTAGGCTGTCCATTGCAATTGAATTTTTGAACTTGGGTATAGGAGTTTATACTGAAAGCTTGTTGGTGAGGATCTAATGGTTCTAAATACTTCTGAGTCTGGATTCTGCCATCTGTTATATTCCCTTCTCTCTCAGTGTTGTTCCCCCTGAGTGTCGTTGACATGCCTTTCCTGTCTTTCTCTCCAGGTCATCAGTAAGACTGTTGACAGCATGCATTCACAAGGAGAGTGATATCACTCTGAAGGGGCAAAAGCCATCTTGCTTTTTTTATATCTAAAGCATAGATGTCCATTTAGTACATAAATTAGTACATAGTATATCATCTGTGGTGTTAAAATTTCCTAAGAGGCATGGGTATTTGGGAAAATGGTTGAGAAACACTAATCTAGAGGATAAGATGCAGAGGAAACATCATGAGTCCACTGGAGGTCTCCCCAGAGCTACCAACACCCATTGGTATGATTAACTAATTGCTACAGTGTCCCTCTGCTTTGATCACAGCTGGCTGACCATTTTCAGATAGGCAGGAATCCATAAATGTTTTAATATATTCTAATACAGTGTGTGACAAAACTCTCAACAGCTAACAAAGAAGACACATAAACAGATCACTCAGCTCCAAATGGTCATTAAGTCACTCAGCCATTCATTCATTCATTCATTCATCATTCAACACATATCTATTGAGTGCCTACAGTATGGCAGACCAAGGTCTAGGAGCCGGGGAATGCAATAACAAACAAAATAGATCAAAATCTGTACCTTTGTGGAACTTGTACTCTAAAAAGTGCTGGGGTGAGGGAAAGACAGCCAACATACAAATAATATTAATACTAATACTAATACTAATTCAACTTTACCATACTTTCAGGTGTAGATGAAGTGCCATAGAGACAAAAAGGCTTTCTGAAAGGGATGGTCTGAGGGGATTGTTATTTTGGTACAACTATTCTATAAGAAACTGTACTGATGGATACGTGTCAATACTGGATTTGTCAAAACCCATAAAAGTGCCCAACATCGAGAGTGAACTTTGACATAAACCAGAGACTATCGTTAATGATAATGTATTGGTTCAGCAGTTATAACAAACGTACCGTGAGAATGCAAGATGTTAATAACAGCAGAGACTGCAGGGGTGGGTGGGTATGGTGAACTCTATGTACTATTGGCTCAGTTATCTTGTAGATTTAACACTGGACTAAATAAATAGTCATTTATTTCTAAGCTGGAGATCTGAACCCATGCAAAAAAAAAATACTGAAAAAGGAATAGGTTACCTCCAGTATGCTTGGAGCGGGAAAGTTTGCAAGAAGAGAGCGTGGAAAAGAATGTCAGTGTGAGTGAAGCTGACTGTGGTTGGGTGAAATGAATCCATGTGCCAACAGGAATTGAGTGAAATTAACAGGACCACAAAGCCAGAGGAGGAATGAAATCTGAGAGATAAGGTGTAACCACGAGAGCAGAGGAGCTCAAGGAGGCAACTCACAGCAGTTCTGAAAAGAGCTTTCATCATAAAATAAAGAAGCTACACACCAATTTAAGGAGGAGAAGGAGAGGGAGTCAAGTTGTGATCCAACTTAAAGGGAGGTTCAGGGTGCAAAACAAGGGAGATGGTAATCAATGCACAGAGCATAATTTAGGAATTGGGACATGGGAGGAAATTGTGTGCAGTTTTTTAGTATCTTTCTTCCAGACACAGTTTCCAGCTTACAATGAATTACAATTCGTTTTATGAGTTTTCCTGACCACACTGAACTATGAGAAATAATAAAGAAGAAAAGCATATTTTATTATACCTAGATTGATTCATCACAGGAGTCCAAACAGCTGATAAGTTGCTGGTATGGGGACTTGAAAAGCCACAAGTGGGCACTACATAGATTTGTGAGGGAAGGAATCAGACCTCATGGGTAAGCTGACAGTTAAGAGTGACTTCATCAATCCGAGAGCCTCACAGGGGATACTCAGTCTCTCTAATCATCCATGTGCCCAGAAAGCACTAGGGATTCTCAGATATACAAAAGAGGTGCTCATCTCTGGCCCCTGCCCTTAGGGGGACTAAGGTCTTATTGGAAAGGCTAGATTTGGTAACAAAGGGAATAAAGGTGAATCAAGAAGTGTTCATAGAACAGAATAAAGGAGGAGTGCTATGGACTGGGTGTTTGTACCCCCACAGTCACATGTTGGAGCCCTCATCCCCAATGTGATAGAGTTTAGAGGTGTGGCCACTGAGAGGCAGTTAGGTTTAGATGAAGTCAGAGGTGGAGTCCCCATGATGGGATTAATGTCCTTATGAGAAAGAAAAACACTAGAGCTTCCAGAGCACCTGGCTGGCTCAGTCGGTTAGCTGTCAGGTCAGAATCCCAGGATCCGGGGATGGAGTCCCACATCAGGCTTCTTGCTCAGCTGCTTATCCCTCTCCCTCTGCCTTCTGCTCCTCCTGCTTGTATGTGCTCTCTCTCTGTCAAATAAGCAAATAAAATCTTGAAAAAAAAAAAAAAAAAAAAGACTAGAGCTTCTAACAACCCAGCAAGAAGGTGACTGTCTGTAAACCAGGAAAAGGGCTCCCAAACCGACTGGCAGCTTGATGTTGGATTCCTAGTCTTCAGGATGGTAAGGAACAGAATAGTAAGCCTATTGTTTAAGCCACTGCCCAGGCTATGGTATTTTCGTTATAGCAGCCCAAACGGACATAAACAGTGAGGAAGAAGGGAGTCAGACTGCGGGAGTTCAGCTAGGCTCTAGCATTCTCTTCAATAAGAGGAGATGTGTATATTAAGCCAGGAATGGAGACAAAAGATTATTAAGATTATGGCTGCAATCAACAAACCCAGGCAGACCACCAGTGGCCTCCAGCTTTCTTCTGTCCTTAAGGACCAAGTTGAAGTTCCATCTCTGCTGAAAGCAGATCTGACCTTTCTTAGAATTCCATGGATACTCATGACCTCTACCATTTACTCAGTATCCTCGTGAGCAAGGTGGTGTGATGGGCAACGCTGAATTGGCAGCAATATTTGGGGTTTAGTGGAGACCCACCTCTCACTGGCTATGTTCTGGGGTTTTCAAGCATCCCTGAGCCTCAGTTTCCTGATTTTCAAATGGGGTGAAATGAGAGGATTCAAAATATCTGTCCTTGAGGATATGGGGCAACAGGAACTCCCATTCATTGTGGGCTGGGTGCAAACTGATCCCAGCTCTTTGGAAAACTATTTGCAAATGTCCCCCAAAGTTAAATCTAAACCTACTGTTGGAACTAGCAATTCCACCCTTCGATATATAACCTATAGCAATGGGAGCTTATGTTCACCAGAAGATATGCATAATATTCACAGCAATTGTAATCATAATAGCCCTAAACTGGAAGTAAATCAAATACCCACAAGCAGTGGAATAGATTTTTCAAATGATCTATTTATTTGTAGAATGGCATGCGATATAGTGATGAAAACAAACTACAGCTACACACAGCAATATGGGTGAGCCCCAGAGGTACAGTGTTGAATGAAAGAATCCAGATGAAAACAAAACAAAACAAAATTCCATGTTAAATGATTCCATTTATACAAAATAAAGAATCAGCAAATCTGATGACAATGGGTGTCTGAAGAGGTTACTTCTGTGGTATTAAGTGGGAAAAGCGTAAGGGAATCTTTTGGAGAGCTAAAAATGTTCTACATATGATCTGGGTGGTGGTAACCTACATATATGAAAATAATATGCAAAATATATTTTTAAAAGTATAGAAATTAACCAAGCTATGCCTTTTAGGTTTGTGCATTTTACACCAAGCTATATGTACTTCAACTTAAAAATAAGTCCTTAGAAAAGAGAGTAACTGGCCTTGCTCAGAGTATCAATAATAACCAACATGTGCCTCAGTAATGGCAGGAGGGGTCTTGACGGCTGGGTGTCTGGTTCCTTCAAGACTCAGCCCCATGGGATCTGAGGCCACTCTCCTATCTCCTCCCCTAACCCACTGTCACATTCCCTTGTTCTCATTTTCTTTATAATACTTATTAACAGAATTGGAAATGATCACATTTCCTTTTGTGCTTTTACTGGTTTTGTGTCTGTCCCCAACCCCACGAGGTGGCGGCATCTGTCCTGCAACCACCCCCAGCACGGGCCTGACTCAGCATGAGCCCTAGTTGGTGTCCGTTGCAGTGGATGCATACATGAGTGAAGGGTGCATGTCTGAAACTGAGCTAGAAAACCCGGAGTACAAAGATTAAGAAGTCCTATTTCTCTCCCCGAAGAGCACGGTGATGGATTCTGGATGCTCCTACCTCAAAGAGGTCTTTAGAAACCCAACTCTCTTCTGTGTCTGATCCTCATTGTCATTCCCCTGGGCTTGTTCAGCAACCCCCACACACGCATGCACGCACCCTACACTCTCTGTATTGTCACCAATTGGCTTATGGAAAACTGATTTCTCATCCTAGAGCCACACGGCTTCAGCTGTCTTCTGGCTCCTCTCTCCAAGTTGGGCTCCTCAGAAAGCCATAGGCTGTCACCTCTCTCTCTGCCACCACTCACCTCCCAGCTCTGAGCAGTCCCTTTTACTCTTGTCCCCATCCCTCTCCCCAGGCTGTCCTTGGCCTCTTTCATGACATGCAGCCCCCTGCACCACCCTTTTGCCCGCCTGGTCCTTTGGCCTCTTTTTCAGCCTCCAAAAATCCATGCATGATGCTTCTCTGACCAACGAGCCTCTGGTTTGAGGGTCTGGGACCATTGGAGTGAGGCTGAAAATCAAGGAACGCTCCTGAGTTTGTTTCATTAACTTCTATTATGTTTCTCCTGCTTTATCTCAAAATATACATGCATATTTCAGATTATCACGAAAGAAGGAAAGAAAGGAAGGGAAGGAAAGGAAGATAGGGAAGGAAGAAAAGAAAGGAAGGGTGGAAGAAAGCCAGATTACTGAGCATTTGTTTTGTAAACTGTCATTTCCCATTTCCCCAACATGTATCCATAATAGGTATTTGATTTGAGGGTAGAAGCATGCTTAGCAAATATATAGTCCAGCCAGATCTTTGAATCACAAATCATTAAAAACTCCATCTAGTTAGAAATTATGTGTATGTGAAAATGTTTCAGGGGCACTTCAAGAATGAGTACTTTCTCATGACAGGTGCACAGAGAAGGAGACCAGGTCAGATTTATGGAGGGTTTTACTCTCTACTCTTTACTCCCTCGGTATTTACTCCAAGAACTGAGTTCACAGAGTCAGGGTAACAGCCATTCTCATTCCAGCTCAGGGGAGCAGGTGCTGTGACCCCCGCAGGCTGACACAGGGCTGGCACCAAGGAGACATAAAAATAAATCACAAGTTGAATAGGAGCCAGTTAAACTCTTAGCTGCAAGCTGACAGTATCCTACGCCTCTCTTCTCCAGCTACTCAGACCAGAGAACTGTGACACATCCCTTTTTCCATTACCCTCCTGTCTCTCAAGGCCTGGTGATTCTCCTGTGCCCGCAGCATCTAACTTACCAACTCCCGTGTTCCCATCCCCTTTGTACACCATTAGGAACCCCAGCCCAGCCTGCGCTTTGGGCTTTCCAGCTCCCCATCCCACACTTAGCTTTCCCAAAGCCAGTCCCCCCCGCAGTGCCCTCTGCTAAAGGTCATCCTCATGATCCCCTTTGCCCAGGATGCAGGTCAAATTCCTTATCCTGATATTCTGATATTCAGAGCACTACATAATCAAGATCCACCATCTACCAGGGTGGAAACCACTGAGCATTTGAAAGGAGGCTGGTGAGACTCCGGACAGTCTTTCTGGAGCGAGAAACACTCTTGTTCTGCCATTGGTACAATGTTATTGTTATGCTAAAATTACATTTCATTTTAACTACTGCATTACACAATACATTATTATAAGAGTGCACATGTAGAGCAAAGATGTCATTTTTACATGTAAACTTGTCAGTGAATTGTTCTGGTTCAAATTGCTTTTCTCTACGGACCTACATAACATTATAATGTGAGTCTTTGACTATTTTCTGCAGATAATAATGGTACAGAGATACCTGTGTAAATCATATTTGGTGATTAAGTTGTAAAATATTATTATTTTTTTTTAATTTTTTATTTTTTATAAACATATATTTTTATCCCCAGGGGTACAGGTCTGTGAATCACCAGGTTTACACACTTCACAGCACTCACCAAAGCACATACCCTCCCCAATGTCCATAATCCTACCCCCTTCTCCCAAACCCCCTCCCCCCGGCAACCCTCAGTTTGTTTTGTGATATTAAGAGTCACTTATGGTTTGTCTCCCTCCCAATCCCATCTTGTTTCATTTATTCTTCTTCTACCCACTAAAGCCTCCATGTTGCATCACCACTTCCTCATATCAGGGAGATCATATGATAGTTGTCTTTCTCTGCTTGACTTATTTCGCTAAGCATGATACGCTCTAGTTCCATCCATGTTGTTGCAAATGGCAAGATTTCATTTCTTTTGATGGCTGCATAGTATTCCACTAGAAAGATAAAATTACATTATAATTAAAATATTATTTTAATTATAATGTAATTTTATCTTTCTAGTTAAAAAGGGTTTAGCCAAATTTTTGAAAAATTAAAATTTATTTATTTATTTATTTGAGGGGGTGAGGGGATAGAGAGAGAGAAACCTAAACAGACTCATGCAGAGGGTGGAGCCAGTGCAGGGCCCGATCTCACAATCCCGAGATCATGACCTGAGCCAAAACCAAGAGTTGGACGCTTAACCAACTGGGCTAACCAGGGCCCCACCAAATTTAAACATTTTAAATGAAGGCAAGCCAATGATTCAGAATCAAGTGCAGATGCAGAAGCTGGTAGTATAATAGAAAGAGTAAAGCAGGAAAAAAAGATAATGAAAAGCAATTATAATTTACTGAAGCAGATTATGGTGTAAAACAAATTTTTTAAGATGATAAAGTTGACAATATTAAAAGGCATTTTCAGCAAATGCACA
Organism: Mustela nigripes; assembly: GCF_022355385.1. Lineage (NCBI taxonomy): Eukaryota > Metazoa > Chordata > Mammalia > Carnivora > Mustelidae > Mustela > Mustela nigripes. Next base: position 222,847,785 of record NC_081557.1, on the reverse strand, counting down.
GTGAATTTCATAACAAGTTTCTTTTCAATGGGTCCAAAAAAAATCAATGAAATTAGCTGTCTAAACACAGAATTAAAGTTCAACAAAAAACTAATTTTTTAATTAAAAAATTTTTAGACTTTTTAAACTTTTGAAAATAAATTTAAATGGAATCTGTGCTTATCAATTTAGCCAGCTATAAGAGCTTGGATTCTTACACAAAAGAAAAACGCTTTTAGATGAAGAACTGGTAAAAGAAATTATTTTTCACTAATAAAAATATTACTAAAAGATCCTGAGAAAAGGCTAAAAGAAGGTATTTTATAAAAAGTGAAAGCCCTTTCACTAAGTCACCAAGTAATTGCTCATAAAATACAAGGCTTTTCTAACAATAGCAAAGACCAATCAATAAACTTGAAAAATCACACTTATTTTCCTTAGCTTTAGATGAGTCTTGCCATATAATAGACACCACCCAACTAATACTTTGGGTACATTTTGTCTCAAAGGACTTCCAGTTCACGAAGACACGTTATCAATTCACAGCCTAAAAGATTTAACACACCGCATAGATATCTTCAATTTTTTACATCTTATAAAAGAAGTATTCCAGCTGGACAAGAAAAAATTAGTTTCTATCACCACAAATGGTAGTTCCATTACACTAGGTCAAAAACCTAGGTTTATGGGAACTTGTTTTTTTTCTTTTTCTTTTTCTTTCTTTCTTTCTTTTTTTTTTTTTTTTTTTTCCGAGAGGTAGGTGAAGGAAGCAGAGGGTGAGGGAGAGAATCTCAAGCAGGCTTCATACCTGGTGCAGAGCCCAACACGGGGCTCAATCTCAAGACCCTGTGATCATGACCTGAGCCCAAACTGAGAGTCTAATGCTAACCGACTGACTGAGCCACCCAGATGCCCCTGGATTTGTGGGAATTTTCAGATAAGAAACCAGTATTTTCCTTATTGCTTATTCCACTATATAATACATATTGAAAATATTTGTGCTTAGTTGCCTATAGCTGACTTTATGAAAAGCATCATAGTGGTTCAAATTGTTTATTATATACATTTAAATACTATAAATTATCTTTAGTTTATGAAACAGTTGGAAGAAATAGAAGATGACTTTAATGGACTTCTGTTCCTTGACTATGTTCTGTGTTGGAGTCATGGAAGAGTTTTACAAAGACATTTTGAATTTTTAACTCCAATCTGAGATTTTCAAAACAAAGGAGTACTTGTCAAATATTAAGTAATCAATGACAGAAAATAGCCGTGTGATTTACATTTTCTCACCAAAATCATACAACATATGAATGAACTAAATTTAAATTCCAAGGTAAGAAAAACTTTTTGTCATAGAGATGAGAATTTATGTTGAAACTGAAATTATTATAGTACAAAACAAAAATAATGATTTTATACTTTTTCCTAACATGATTAGTATGCAAATTATTTTCATTATAATTGACAGGTGTTATGTAAATTGGATTTAAATACAAAAATATGAAAAGAACATTTCATTGTCATTGATAATCAACTTTAAGTTGCTTTTCAACTTAATGCAATAGACTTCTGAATTTGTCCAAGAGTTGGTAAATTTAATTAATTTGGACAGATGTCATTTTGAAACTGATAAGCTTTTGTTTCAAAGTCAGATTAATTCTTTTAGAAAAGATGAATAGATTTTGTCTATATGGATATAAATATTAAATAAAAATTGTTTCTTTAGTACTGTTTTTGGTTAGTGGAAACTTTTATGTTTGGAATATATTAGGTATGTAAACTACTTTTTAAGCTGTAAATTTTATGAAATATAACAGAGATCAAATAAATCCAATGAAAATTTGACTATGTTTGAGTCAAAATGTGTTGTACATAAAAACTAAACACTGAATCTCCAAGACTTAGTATGAAAAAATATATATGAACTATATCATTAAGAACTGTTTTTATTGGGGTGACTGGGTGGCTCAGTGGGTTAAGCCTTTGGCTTAGGTCATGACCCCAGGATCCTGGGATCAAGTCCTGCATCAGACTCCGAGCCTGTTTCTCCATCTGCCTGCTGTTCCCCCAGCTTGTGCTTTCTCTTTCTCTGACAAATAAATAAACAAAAAATCTTTAAAAAAAAAAAAAAGAAAGAAAGAAAAAGAAATTTTAAACTACATGTGGAGCTCACATTTTGTTTCTATTGGATAGCTCTGCCCTACAACGTAATTTCCATGATAATATGACAAAGGTGACATGACCTTTGTCTTGTTCACTATTGTATTTCCAGAGCCTAAAATCAGGACCTGGCACATGCTAGGTGTTCAGAAAATATTGACTAAATAAGTGAATCTGAGGGGACCTCAGTAGTGTCAGTAAGAGCTTAGTAGCAGGAAACAGAAATCATTCCAACTACTTCAAGCAGAAAGGGATTTCACCTGAGGAATTAAGAATTTACAGACATTTCTTATCAGATAGAGGGCTAGTATCCAAAATCTATAAAGAACTTATCAAACTCAACACTCAAAGAACAAATAATCCAAATCAGAAATGGGCAGAAGACATAAATAGACATTTCTCCAGAGAAGACATCCAGATGGCCAACAGACACATGAAAAAAATATTCCACATCACTCGGCATCAGGAAAATACAAATCAAAACCACAATGAGATACCACCTCACACCAGTCAGAATGACTACAATTAACAAGTCAGGAAACAAAAAATGTTGGTAAGGATGCAGAGAAAGGGGAACCCTCTCACACTGTTGTTGGGAATGCAAGCTGGAAATGCAAGCTGGTGCAGCCACTCTGGAAAACAGTATGAAGGTTCCTCAAAAACATAAAAATAGAGCTACCCTATGACCCAGCAATTGCAATTGGTATTTGTCCAAAGGATACAAACACAGTGATTTGAAGGGGAACCTGCACTCCAATATTTATAGCAGCAATGTCCACAATAGCCAAACTATGGAAAGAGCCCAGATGCGCATCAACAGATGAATGGATAAAGAAGATGTGGTATAGATATATACAATGGAATACTACTCAGCCATCAAAAATGAAATCTTGCCATTTGCAACAACGTGGATGGAACTAGAGGGTTTTATGCTAAGTGAAATAAGACAATCAGAGAAAGACAATTATCATAGGATTTTCTTCATGTGGAATTTAAGAAACAAAACAGAGGATCATAGGGAAAGGGAAGGAAAAAGCAAACAAGATGAAATAGAGAGGGGGACAAACTGTAATCATAGGAAACAGACCATGGGTTGCTGGAAGGGTGAAGACTGGGGGGATGGGGGTATTAGGTGATGGACATTAAGGAGGGTACATGATATAATGAACACTGGATATTATATAAGACTGATAAGCCACTGAACTCCACCTCTGAAATGAAAAATACACTATATGTTAATTAGAAAAAAAGTAATTTACAGACATTTCCCCCAGAAAAGATACCAGATGGCCAATAGATACATGAAAAGGTGCTCAACATCACTACCCACCAGGGAAATGCAAATCAAAACCACATTGAACACCTGCTAGAATGGATGTTATAAAAAACACAAGAAATAACAAGTGTTGGTAAGGATGTGGAGAAAAGGGAATGCTTATCACTGTTGGTGGGAATGTAGACTGGTACAGCCACCATAGAAAATAGTATGGAGATTCATGAAAAAGAAAATAAAAATAGGACTCCCACATAATCCAGCAATTCCTCTTCTGGATATTTATCCAGAGAAAATGAAAACACTAACTCAAAAAGATACCAGCATCTCCCATGTTTGCTGCAGCATTACTTACAGTAGCCAAGATGTGGAAGTAATCTGAATGTCTATGGAGGGATGAATAGACAGAGAACACCTGGTGTGTATACATATCTATATCTCCATATATCTCAGAATATTATTCGTGCATAACAAAGAAGGAAATCTTGCCATTTACAAAATAGATGCACCTTAAGGGCATTATATTAGATGAAATAAGTCAGAGAAAGACAAATGCCATATATTTTCACTTACACATGGAATATGAAAAAATTTTAAATTAAAAAAAATTAAACCAACTCTATAGACATAGAAAACAAATTGGTGGTTGCCAGAGGCAGAGAGTGGGAGGTAGGCAAAATGGGTGAAAAGGGTCAAAGGGTATAAACTCCCAGTTATAAAATAGATAAGTCATGACATGTAATGTTCAACATGGTTAATATATACATTGGACACTGGGGGGCTCAGTCGGTTGAGCATCCTACTCTTGGTTTCAGCTCAGTCCACGATCTCAGGGTCCTGGGACCCAGCCCCATGTTGTCAGGCTCTGTGCTCAGTGGGAAGTCCGCCTGAAGATTCTTTCTCTCCCTCTGCCCCTCCTCCTATCAGAGGGGGAGGCAAACCATGAGAGACTGTAGACTCAGAAATAAACTGAGGATTTTGGAGGGGAGGACGGTGGGGAGTGGGATGAGCCTGGTGGTGGGTATTATGGAGGGCACGTATTGCATGGAGCACTGGGTATGGTGCATAAACAATGAATTTGGGGACACTGAAAATAAAATAAAATTTAAAAAAATAATAATAATAAATATTTTAAGAATATCATGTTGTACATTTGAAAATTGCTAAGAGGACAGATCTCAAAAGTTTTCATAGCAAGAAAAATAATTTGTAACTAGGTGTACTAATGGAGGTTACCTTATTGCTGTGACCATTGCACAATATATACAAATATTGAATCATTATGCCATACACCTGAGACTAATATAAGACATGGTTAAATATTATATGTCAATTATGCTTCAATTAAAAAAAAATTTACAAAAACTTGCTGGAAGGGCTAGAGCAGTGAGCTCGAGACCAGACAGATGCTCAGACCATGGTGCCGGGGACAGCAATGTAGAAGTAGCTGGCCAGACGAGCTGCCATTTCTGCCCACCATCAGGAAGGCAGGATTCAAGAAGCCCCTCCGGGAGCTGCTGGCTCCACCAATGCACCTTTTTAAGCACTCCGAGTTCTTTCAGGCATCAAATGTTTTATTTGGAACCACGCCACAACTGAGAGAGCCAATCTAGCAGGAAAGATGGCCTGGGGAGCTGGTGTCTGGACGCTGGAACATAGTGCAGCAAATGAGCAACACTATTCTGTGCATGGCCCCAAGTGGATTTCTTCCAATTCTCATGCAAATGCATTTTAGTCATGAAGCCTAAATCACCCATAAAAACCATGACAGAGAAGTCTCTCCCATCTCCTCATTCTCCTTACTGGCTGAACCCTTCTATTCTAAACATCCCTTCCTCCTGGAAGCCTTCCTTGACTTCTCCAAGACTATGTTAAGAAAGTTCTCCAGGTACTTTACATGCAATCTTGACTCACTCCACTGAATTTATTTATTCTAAGTGTTTTATTGTCTTTCTCTTCTGATAGACCGTTAGCTCCAACTATGTCAGCTTATTCACCATGATGTTCTCCCCACCTAGTGGTAGATGCTAAATTCACATGTGTTGAATGAATGAATGAATGAACCCGTGCACAAAGCACCAGGGGTGTGATTTGAGCTCATCTTTCTCCATGCCTCAAGCCTTCTCACAACATATTCCGTGTGCCCTCACAGATGCCCAAGACCTGCCAGACAAAGTCCAGAGCTGGCTCACCTACCACCGGGAGGCAAACTTGCCCTCCCAAGGAGGATGGCCTGGGGCTGCTTCTAAGAAACAGGAAGGAACTGTTGTCTGCACAGTAACTTTCAAGAAAATGCTTTGGGCTGTTCAGGCTGCAGAACAATCAAGGAAAGATAGGGCCAAGGGGTTATGCTGGACGTTGCACAAAACACACCCAGCCACACTTGGTCAACAAGGAAGATGTGTGTCAGTTCAGTGAGGGACCAGGAAGAGGATGGGGGTCATCCTGATGGTGGCGCTTGACCGTGGAGCATTTTCACAGCTCAGGAAGCTTATTCACGTGCATTGGCTCCTCCATTATGACCCCTCCCCCATTTTACGGATGAGGAAACTGAAGCAGAGCAAGATTAGCAACTTTTCCAAGGGCAAGAGTCAAATCTGGCTTGTGAACCTAAGCAGCAGAACTCCGTAGAGTCACAGCCAAGTTCAAAGTCATCTCTTGCCACACACCAGCAGGCTATCCTGGAGCAAGTCACTCTCTAAGTCCCCATCTTCTCCCACAGAAAACAGAGATGGTACCATCTTGCCCCCAGGGTGCTTGTAAAAATTAAATGAAACACTCATGCAGAGAACTTAGCTTGACACCTTGTGCAGAGTAAGGACTCAGTCCTTAGTATGTATTTACTATTATTATTACTATTCTAAATGTAAGACTTCATCTATTATCTCAGGTCATCCCTTAATTATACAAATCTTACTATGATATTAATAACTTACTTTAAAATACTTCAGCTAGGGGTGCCTGGGTGGCTCTGTCGATTAAGCATCTGCCTTTGGCTCAGGTCATGATCTCAGGGTTCTGGGATCGAGCCCCATGTTGGGCGACCTGCTCAGCAGAGAGCCTGCTTCCCCCCACCCCTCTGCTCCTCACCCTGCTCATGTTCTCTCTGTCTATCTGAAATAAATAAAATCTTTATTTTTTTTAATTTTTTTTTTAATTTTATTTATTTATTTGACAGACAGAGATTGCAAGTAGGCACAGAGGCAAGCAGAGAGAGAGGAGGAAGCAGGCTCACTGCTGAGCAGAGAATCCAATGCAGGGCTGGATCCCAGGACCCTGGGACCTGAGCTGAAGGCAGAGGTTTTAACCCACTGAGCCACCCAGGCACCCCATAAATAAAATCTTTAAGAAGTAAAATAAAATACTCCAACAAAGCCAGTATGATACTGAAAGAGGAGGATTGTTCACGGGCATGACAAGGGACAGTCAGTCACCCTGACTGTGTGTGCACACTTCAGGCCTGGTAAGCGATCACTGAACCCCAGAGACTCCACCCTGGGGACCAGGACTATAAGCACTTCCTCTATTTTTATGTATAATCATGACACCTAGAGCCTCTGTTAACCCACATAATGAATGTCAGAATGAGTTTTTACAGGGGGCATTAGAGATTTTTTATCTGCATAATGGATGTAGCAAATGGGCTCCATTGATAGAATTAGTGGCATTCAATATACAGAGTAAAATACAAGATAAGATACTTTAGACACGGGGTGCCTCGGTGGCTCAGTCCGTTAAGCGGCTGCCTTCGGCTCAGGTCATGATCCCAGACTCCTGGATTCGAGTCCTGCGTTGGGCTCTCTGCTCAGTGGGGAGCCTATTTCTCCCTATTCCTCTGCTTGCCACTCTGCCTACTGTGCTATCTCTCTGTCAAGTAAGTAAATAAAATCTTTTAAAAAAAGAAAAAAGATACTTTAGACACTTCCTGGCCTTACTAGATCCTTCACCCTTAATCTTTAGGGATAGTACCAGAGGGTTGATCCCTAAAACACCCAATGTCTCACATAGAATGGCTATAGGACTATTCTGCAGGGCTCTTCTGAGCCCAAAGGATAATATCTACCTTTGTAGTAACATTTGGTCTGATACATATTTCGTTTCTTGTCTTTTATCCAGGTCGTAGATGAGTAGTTAACCCTCGCTAACTTTTAACTCCCTGGGGCTACCACATTTACCAAAAAGAACCTAATACCAACGTACCACCAAATTAGCCTGGGTCAGTTTGCAACAAAGGTTCTACTGAGCAGCTCAACAGGACTGTCAGGAAGCCCAAATAGTAAAGTACATGGCTAAGTCTCTTGTGAATTTTCCAGAGCTATAAGAGATTAGAGTAAGAGACCTAATTGTATCTGTCTGCTCAGCTTCTTTCGCTGGTTCTTCTCTAGGACCCAGTCTTTAATCATTATTTTCTCTCTAGGTGATCTCATCCAGTCCCTCAGCCCTATATTTCTATCCTATGTTGAGGACTTACACGGTTTTGTATCCAGCCTGGGCCTCCCAACTGAGGTCCCAATGATGTATACCCAACTGTCTACTAGACATCTGCTACTGAAGATATTAACAGGATCCTAAACTCGCCATGGACAAACACAACTCTTAACCCCTTGTCTCCCAACCCCCCTCAGCTGAACACCACCACCTTGAGTCTTACCCATCTTAGAAGATGGCGCTACTCAAGCCAAAGACCAAGGAGTCATCATCCTAGGTTCCCCTCTTTCTGTCATTGCCCTATCCCTTCCCCCTACCTATGCCCCCATACTCATTGGTGATGGTATCACTCTAATCACCACCATCTCACACACACCCTCCAGAAGTCTCCTAACCGAACTCATGGATACTCTCCTCCCCCGCCCTGGGACAGATGGCCTTTTAAAACTATAAATCAGACCATCTCACTCCCTATTTCAACCTTCCACTGGCCTTCCATCATTCCTAGAATAAAATCTAAGTTTCTTTTCCACATGCATCTCCTGACACTTCTACTCATATTCATGTCATTCCAGTCCCCCTGACTTGTTCCTGTTCCTTCAACATTGATGTGGCTCTTCTAGGCCTGCCTTATGGCCTTTTCACCAGTTGTTCCCTAGATCCAAATGTTCTTCTTCTGGGTCTTCACCTACACCTGGCCACCTGTATATCACCTCCTCAGAGAGAAGGATTGTTCACGGGCATGACAAGGGACAGTCAATCACCCTGACTGTGTGTGCACATTTCAGGCCTGGTAAGCGATCACTGAACCCCAAACACCTAAGCTAAATAAGACCCAGCGTCTTTACAAGATACTTGTCTGCCATTGCAGTGATCGAGTCCATTCACAGCACTTCTCACCACCAACCCGCTCATTGTTTCGACTGCTTGTATATTGTTTCTCTTGCCACTGGAATAAAAGCCCAATGAGGACAAAGGATTTGTCTTGTTTGCCACAATTTCCCAGCCCTTCCAACACTGCCCGGCATAGAGAAGGCTCTGCAAAAAACATTTGCCTGAAGAATAGATGAGTGATTTATGTATGATCCCCTCTATGTGACTTGTAGAAGTGTAAAAACCAGCCTTCGAGAACGGATAAACTGTATACATCATATTATAGAACACCTTACAGTCACGAGAAAGAATCACTGCTGATACAACCGGACATGACTGGATCTCAAAAGCATGTTGAGCCACAGAGAATCTACTACAGGATCTGCTCATAGGGAATACCAAGGTAGGAGGCACCTGGCTGGCTCAGTCAATAGAGCATGTGACTCTCGATCTCGGGGTCATGAGTTCAAGCCCTATGGGCATGGGGCTTACTTGAAAGAAAGGAAAGAAAAGAAAAGAAAAGAAAGGGAGGGAGGAAGAGAGGAAGGAAGGAAGGAAGGAGAAATATAAAGAAAGAAATGCAAAGGACAAAGTTAATCTACGGTTTTAGAAAGCAGAACAGTGACTAGTTGTCTCTGATGAATAGAACCAACCAGAGGGGTACATGGAAATCTATAACGTTGAAGCTACTCTGCTTTGATTGGAATATAGTGTACATGGGTTTATGCGTTTGCTCAAAGTCACCATATTGTCTGCTCCAGATATGTATGCTTCTCTATATGGAAATTTTCCCTCAAGGCAAAACAAAACCTGTTCTTATAAATAAACCAGCCAGGGGCGCCTGGGTGGCTTGGTGGGTTAAAGCCTCTGCCTTCAGCTCAGTCATGATCCCAGGGTCCTAGGATCGAGCCCGGCATCGGGCTCTCTGCTCAGCGGGAAGCCTCTCTGCCTGCCTCTCTGCCTACTTGTGATCTCTATCTGTCAAATAAATAAATAAAATCTTTAGAAATAAATAAATAAATAAATAATAAATAGACCAGCCAACTTCTTAGTATCAATCAATTCAGAACAAAGTATCAATTTGCTTTAGCTCCGATTCAGAGACTACTTTGGAATCCTGGGTCTCTACAGTGTTAGAATATCTACCTAAGCTTCTTTCAGCTTCTTTTGGATTGTTCTGAGAGGAGGCAACAGTTTGGCACTGTTTGTCATACTATAAAAAATGATAATGTTTAGTGTGGTTCTGTTCAGAGACTGACTCTTGGTTTTTGTTGTTGTTGTTGTTTGCTTTGTTTTTGCCTCACACCCTTGCTCCTGGGGAGTATTTTCAGGCAACTAACACTGATGCCAAATATTCACCAATCACCCCAGACCTCTAACTGGCACTCCTAAGTACAAAAACCTAAAGGAAAGGATCATCTCAAAAGTACCCATCAGTTTGGGCCAAACAGACAAAGCTGCATTTGCCAACAGTAATGATATTTTATTCTTGCCAGAGTGATCCCAAACTCTTCCACGGGGCCCTCTCATCACACTCACAAGAGGTAACTACTTCTTACCTGCCTGTTCTATAGACTGACAAAGAAAAGCTCAGGGGAGTTGGGGGGCTGGTGGAAGTCAGCACCGAACATGGTTCTGGGATTGGTATGTTGTTCTGAGTGGAGGCAAAATAAATTTTCCAATAGAAATGGACCCTGAAGGGAGGTGCGCAGTCTACCATCCTCCACCTGCACAGCGAACATGGAGTTTCCGGATTGCCTTCTCAGCCTACAGTGCATTACAAAGAACCTGCTTCTTCTCTCTGAACAGCCTCACCTACCAGATGAACTACCTCGGACACTCAGGGCCAGGTTGCTGGGCAGTACATGGGGCTGGACTGGCATGATTTTTGAGGGTGGCATCCTTCTATCCTTCCAATGCCCTTCAGGGATGTTTATCTGTGGGCAGGCCAGCCAGGTGTGGAAGGTTGTCTGAGAAGCCACACAGGGCCAGCCAGGCAGGAAGGTTTCTTGCCCTGGGTGGTCAAAACTTTGCTGCTCCAAAGACAAGCAGCTCCTTCCCACTCAGCAGAAAAACGAGTGGGAGGTGCCCCCGGTCTGTCTGGAAGAGCAGGGTGTTGACAGGAAGAGACACCGCGGTGGTCTCACTCCAAACTGACAAGCAGCTCAAGAGTCACTCAACCTTCCAGGGGAAGGATGCACAATAGGGAAGAAATAAAGCTGTCTACGACAAAAATTCAAAGCAGTCCTGTGGATCGGATGAGGATTAGGTAAGCCTAGGATGTGGTTGATGTGTTCACAGCATTTAGCTCTTGCCCGAGCAAGGAATGTTCCAAAGGCAAAGGGAGATGATCCATAAATAAGAGGAACCAGCCATGCTCTAACTTCCTCTGCTGTTTTCCTCCATGATGCAAGCCACCAGCTCAGGAGGTAATTCCATGGTCATGGGCATGCGGGCTTCCAAGTCAGCCAGGTCTGAGCCTAAACCCCACTGTGCCACTTGCTGGCTGCATGAACTTGGGCCCTTTCCGGACTGCTCTGTGCCTCGGTTTCACCATCCATAAAAGGGGAATAATTTCAGGTTTACTGTAAGAGCTAAGTGCCTGCAAATCACTTAGTACAGTGCATGGCTCATAAAAAGGGCTCCGTAAATGTTATGCCTTTACTAAGTAGATTCTTTAGTAAGTAGCTACCAGAGCATAGGTGATTAATTTAACTAAGTGATTTAATTAACCAATAGTAAAATGGCTCTTCCTGAATTACTAACCCTGGAACCCACCCCTCTAGCATTGCTGGACTGCAGCCATGCCCATAGTAATTTGGGAGGGAGGGATATTGCTGAATCATAAAGGGACCTTCTCAGTAGACAATGTGTTTAGAAGCCTACAGCTGAGATATGGAGAGGGGAGAAAGAGTACAATTGTCTGAAATTACTCAGAGGTAATTTAGAGGTCTGCCGTTTAGGGATTACATTTAAGCCATGGATCCCCAGCACGAGGATTAAATCCAATAGGAGGAAATTGCAAGGAACAGACTTCTTCCAGGGTAAGGAAGGACTTTTCGTATCTCAGAGCTTCACTTCACCAAAAAAAAAAGGGGGGGGCTCCCTCTGGAATGAGCTCCCCATCCCCAGGTGAGCAGCCCTGGGGTAGATGAGCCCTGTGGCATGAGCCTTTGAGTCCTATGTCTGTGTAGCCCTTTACAGGTTCATAGGCACATCTGAGCTATCAAGGGATTTTGTTGCCCTTATTTCTTTTTTACACATGAAGAAACTGAGGCTCAGACAGAATGCATCCCTTGCCCAATGTCCCATGGGCTGAGGTGGCACCACTGGGTGGGACCCCTGCTTTAGCCCCAGCTCCAGTGCTCAGGCCCTCAGCCAAACCTCTGTGAAGATAGGCATCCCCCAATTCTGGCTCATCATCAAATGAACTTGGAGAACTGTCGCCCTCAGCCCGCAAGGACGACAAGAAGCCTGGTTCGGTGTTAATGCTTCATTCCCTTTCTTTAATGCTTCATCCCCCCATTTATTTCATCAACTTCCTTAGCTTATATGCAGCAAGGTGACCAATAAGGGGCCAAGCAATGGGGAGAGCCAATGAGAGTCTTGTTAGTATGCTGATTAAATTTGAAACAGCCAATGACTATGTCCTCCTTTAGGCGGGCTTCACCAGAAAGTTCGTTGTTTACTTGCAGCGTATTTTGCTGGCAGTGAGCCAAGCGCCATCTTGTAATGGAAGGGACTTTCCCGGCTGGAGGCGGTCCCCGACAGAGAACTGGTTAAGAAACCAGATTCCTGGGTGGCCTGGGTGGCTCAGTGGGTTAGGTGTCTGACTCTTTTTTTTTTTTTTTTTAAGATTTTATTTATTTATTTGACAGACAGAAATCACAAGTAGACGGAGAGGCAGGCAGAGAGAGAGGAGGAAGCAGGCTCCCCGCTGAGCAGAGAGCCCGATGTGGGACTCGATCCCAGGACGCTGGGATCATGACCTGAGCTGAAGGCAGCAGCTTAACCCACTGAGCCACCCAGGCACCCCTAGGTGTCTGACTCTTGATTTCAGCTTAGGTCATGATCTCAGGGTCCTGAGATGGAGCCCACATCTGGCCCTGTGCTCACAGGGAGTCTGCTTCTCTCCCTCTCCCTCTGCTGTTCTCTCCACTCGTGCTCTCTCTCTCTCTCTCTCCCTCTCAAATAAATAAATAAATAAATCTTTATTTAAAAAAAAAAAAAACAACAACAGTTTCCTGTGTATCATCCAAGGTCCACTGGATCCAAACTTCCAGAGATGCCTTTATTTTTTAATATTTCCCTAACTGGAATGATAAACACCCAACTCTAGATGAAGTTACCTTGGGGTGGGGGGGAGGTTGAGGGGAGAGGGAGATTGAATTGGGATGAGGCACCCACCAACTTCAGCTGTACACGGAAAGTTTGATATTTTAAGCTGGGTGAAATGTACAATGATGTAGTTACATTGTCTCATACGTGTGAACTAAGGTACCATAAAAAGTTTAATGCTCCCCAATGACCCGGTGAGGAGCCAGGCATGGGATCCACTAGATGGTCTCTGGGGTCCTTTTCAATACTAAAATTACCTGACCTAAATCAGCTGGAATTTGGAGCAATTTCTGCAGATCCACGGAGATCTCTGGTTTGTAATTAGACCCGGTTCCCACTAGGTTTGGGAGTCACCATTGTTGCTAGAGCACCTGCCAGCCACTTCCCTGGACAGAGTCAAATGTTGAGGTAGGGCTCCTGCCGTGCCTGTCATTCAACCACTCCTAATGAAGCCAACCACTGTGAGGATTTCCAGGGTCATCAGTTCCCTGGCTGCTGGAACTCTCTGGTTTGGCCAAGTGTCAAGAAGAGGAACTGCCAGGAGACCAGGACTCCGCGTGAGCGTGCTCCAAACCTGTCCTTAGGTAGTTCTGTTTTAATCAGCTGTTACCACATTTGATTAAATTGATGGCTGGTTTCACCACACAGACTCACTGGCAGCTGTTCCCATGGGCTTAAAGATCCCTGGCTTTAAGCTGGGTGGGAGTTGCTTAAGCCTCAGGAGACACATACCAACAGGGAGCAAAGCCCAGGCAAGGCTCCATTCTGAGTAATGATGAGGCAGGAAGGGCTGGGCTGCCAAGCACTCACCAACCCCACGTCAGCCTGACCTGATTACTGTTTACAAGCACAGAAGCCAGGAGATTTGGGTAGAAATGAAAGGGTACATAATCCACATGTGGGGAAATCCCCCCACAGTCCTCCAACCTTTATGAGGTAGTTCAAGAATCAGAGTACTTAGGGACATGGTACACTCTTGTCATTGCCAATGCCAGTCGTCTCCCAAGTGCAGGTGAATGTGCCCCAGCGTTCATGAGATAATTCAGGAATGTCGTGGTTTCCACATATTAGACGTTCTATTGTTATTTTTTCATCTAAGTCTAATTTTTTTCAATTTTCTTTGTATTCTGTGAATACCAATTTTATTACACAATAGTCATATTCATACACAATGCACAATGTTACTGAGTTCATATTCCATGCCAGGCAATTTTCTTTTTTTTTTTTTAAGATTTATTTATTTATTTGAAAGAGAGAGAGAGAGAGAGAGAGCACATGCATAGAAGGGTAGAGGGAGAGGGAAGAAAAGCAGACTCCCCACGGAGCACCAAGCCAACCCTATGTGGGACTCAATCTCACAATCCCGAGATCATGACCTGAGCCAAAATCAAGAGTTGGACACTTCAGGTGCCTGCGTGGCTCAGAGAGTTAAGCATCTGCCCTCCCTTTGGGTCATGATCCCAGGGTCCTGGGACTGAGTTCCACATGGAGCTCCCTGTGGCAGGGAGCCTCTTCTCCCTTTCCTCCCCCTGCTTGTGATTTCTCTCTCTCCCTCTCTGTCAAATGAAATATGAAATGAAATGAAATGAAATGAAATGAAATGAAACGAAACGAAATGAAATGAAACAAAATGAAATAAAGAGTTGGACGCTGAACAGACTGAGCCACCCAGGCCCCCCCATGCCAGGCTATATTCTAAGAACTTACATACATCATTTCATTTAACCTATACAAGAGCCCTATGAGGTAGTATTACTATTGCTACTTCACAGGCACAGACAAGTCCAGTGATCCTTCCAATATCACCCAGGTGACATGTGGTAGAGCTGGAATTTAAACCCCACAGTCTGGCTCCAAAGTTTGCACTTCTAACTACTACCTTATTCTGCCCTTATATACAAATATAATGTACAAATTTTAAACAAACATACAGTGGGGTTGCGTGCTCAAGGTTTTGTTTTGTTTTTAACTGAAGAAGGTGTTCAATCAAAACAAAAATAAAGTGAACAAATAAAATCCACCTTTGAGGAAAGTTGGCAAGTTCAGAGGGAAAAGGAAATTGCTTCTGTGTGAGTCCCTGGGCACAGAAGATAACTGTCAGCCCCTTCCAATCCAGGGGAGCTGCCATGAGCTCACAGGCCAGCCTGTGGCTTCTAAGACCAATCATTTATACACCTTCACAACTTTTGTCACGTTTCCAAGCATTTTTGTCTAGCTCATCTTTCTCTTTAAATCATATTTTAAACTTAAAAAATGACTTTTTGAGACAAACACTGCATGGCCACACAAAGGGAAAGCCACCATTCCTCACAGAGATACCACTGCCTCACTGGTAAGTTATTATAAAAGCTCTTATTTTTATAAAGACAAGAAGAGCTAATATTTTGCAGTGTCAGGTGCTTTGTGGTATCACACACTATTCCAGCTGTTGGGACTCTACTGAGCGTACCACAGCCCCACTAGGCAGACATTCATATTGTCCCTATTCTACAAGTGAGGGACAGGAATTTGCAGCCACTTATGCAAGCGGGCACAAGTACTGAGGCAGAGGTAGGGTTTGAACACATACTACACACATGGTGATGGCATCTATAGCACTTGGCAAAACAAGTGGAAGGCTGGGACAGAGGACCCTTCTACACTTAGCTTAGTGAGGGAACATCTGGAAACCTGAAACCTGGCCTCCATGGACTGGTTTAACACTCTCTGGTCAAGTCAGGGAAGCTAGTGCTGTCTCTTCCTCCAATAGTAGGGCAAAAAGGGGACCTTGACTCTCCTCTAACACCAGAACCAGCCTGGTACCATAAGAATGTTGCAATAAGAATGTTTTCCTGGGCCAGTTTAGAAGGGGTCCTCCTTACAGGCCTTCAGCCTGTAAGACCTAGGTGGTAAGAGGCAGTGGCTGGAACCACTGGAGGTAGAAACTGAGGCTGGGTAGAGAGCAGCAAGATACAGAAGAAACACTTCCTATCACCCCAAGTTGTTGTGGGACAGGCCTGGCACAGGAATCCTGGAGAACCCATAGGAAGTGCTCACAAAAGAAAGCCAGCTTCAAAAATGTCACATGTCTGGAGGGCACAGGGTCAGATTATTCCAGCACCAGCCAAGTAAGACCTCTTCACTCCTTAGCTCCCTTCCCTAGGAAGAGGTGAGGCTTACGGGGAGAGAAGCTGGCCACCACTACTGCCTCCTTGGCCAAAGGCAGGAAGACAGGGAGAAAAACCAGTCTTCATCCTCATTCAGAGGACAGGGGAAGGAAAATCTATCCCACAAGACATTTTTTAAGGGACTTTCATGATTGCATCCAAAGAGTCCTGCATGTTCTATTTCCAAGAATCTTTACTGAGCTGTATCCTTTGGGGTTGGGGGAAGGAGCTTGGACACCATCCATGTGCCCAGGCTTGTGGGAACTGCAGTATTTCCCAGTGAACTGAAAGTGTGTCTTCCTCTCCTAGTCCCTCTATATTATGGTATTCCTGACATGAGTATGACTCAGGACACCACACGACAGATGGATTCAGAAGGCGCCCTAGGGACAATCAGCATATTAGAGATGCATTACCCAAGCTGAATTTCTTTCTTAATTTTTGGATTAAGTATTAATAGAATGTCTAATATTTCCTTCCTGGTTCCCAATATAACATCTGTGAACTCCATTTTGAAAATCCAGTGGGGAACTATTACAGGTTTTAAAGCAAGAGAGAAATGTGATAAAATCCGTGCTTTAGGAAGTTGAACTTGACCTTGTTGTGGCAAGAAGGCGCAGAAGGGTTTATGTGGGGGAGAGAGAGATCATGGCTGAGATGAACAGGTTTGCTAAATCCCTGAATCAGCTCTTGGCAGGGGCAGGGGAGGTAGTAGTGAGGGGGATGCTTGCTAACAGGTAGTCAGCCTTTCTAGGACATTCTAAATAATGATGATTGCCCCCACTCACAACAACATAGGACAGCCCACATCTATCAATCAGAAAAGGAGTGAGCCAAAGCAGGGAGGGGACCCAAGAAGGAAATGGAAGAGCAGGTCAAGCCAATCAAACAGAGCCCTAGGTGAGTCCACCCTGGCACAGTTAGATGAGTTCCATAGGGCTCCCCCAAACTCTACTCTTCCTGTCAGGAGTAAATGCAAAAGCAGAAGAGAGTGGACATGGCAGCACCAGACAGAGACAACCATGCCCAGCTCTCCCTAGTTCACTCCCTGAGCCAAGAGATGATAATAAGGTCCCCCAGGAAACTCAAATGCCAAAGAAGAAAGTGGTGTTTTGTCCCCCAAGAGCTCATGAGAAGATGTATCACAAAATCAGGAGATTTGGGCAAAGTATTAAAATATCACATCCTCAGTTTCTTCATCTGTAAAATGGGTAGGTCCTTGCTACTTCAGAGCCTCAATTTGAAGGTCACATGAGATGACATAAATGAAAGTGTCCCACACAAGGTCTCACACACAGTAGATTCCCAAGGTTGTAAGTATTATTACCCAGTAGCTATAATACATAATATATCCAAAATCAATTATTTTCTCCTCATCGGACACTTATCTTCACATTTTTCTTGTCTGTTTATTCATCATGCAAAATTTTTAAATGTTTGTATACTCAAAGCTGTCAATTTTTTCCTCTGAAGTTTTGGGGTTTTATGTCTTGCTTTAAAAAATGCTTCCCAAATCCATATATCCATATTATGAAATTATTCTTTTTTATTTTCCTCAAGTACTTTTTAGATCGTGTGTGTGTATTTGTTTTAGAATGTGCCCAGATATGGACCCTCAACTCTATGGTCAAATAATCTATGACAATATAGGAAAAAATATACAGTGGAAAAAAGACAGTTTCTTCAATAAATGGTGCTGGGAAAACTGGACAGCTATATGTGGAAGAATGAAACTCAACCATTCTCTTACATCGTACATAAAGATAAACTCAAAATGGATAAAAGACCTTAATGTGAGACAGGAATCCATCAGAATCCTAGAGGAGAACATAGGCAGTAATCTCTTCAATATCAGCCACAGCAACTTCTTTAAAGATATGACTCCAAAGGCAAAGGTAACAAAAGCAAAAATGAACTTTTGGGACTTCTTCAAGATCAAAAGCTTCTGCACAGCAAAGGAAACAGTCAAGAAAACAAAGAGTCAACCCACGGAATGGGAGAAGATATTTGCAAATGACAGTACAGACAAAAGGTTGATATCCAGGATCTATAAAGAATTCCTCAAACTCAACACACACAAAACAGATAACCATATCCAAAAATGGGCAGAAGATATGAACAGACACTTCTCCAATGAAGACATACAAATGGCTATCAGACACATGAAAAAAAGTTCATCATCACTAGCCATCAGGGATATTCAAATTAATACCACATTGAGATACCACCTTACACCAGATAGAATGGCAAAAATTAGCAAGACAGGAAACAACATGTGTTAGGATGTGGAGAAAGGGGAACCTCTTACCCTGTTGGCGGGAATGCAAGTTGGTGTAGCCACTTTGGAGAACAGTGTGGAGATTCCTCAAGAAATTAGAATGTGTTATAAAATAGTAATCTGACTTTATTTTTTCCATATAGAGTGCCAACTGTCCCAATATTTTTAATGAAAGAGCTCACCCATTTCTCCCTGAATTCAATTACATTTTATTTATATAGAGAGATCTCCATTCATGTATAAATGCATTGCTGGATACTTCATTCAGGTCCAATTGATCTATTTTATCATACCTGTAAAAATACCACAATATTATCATTACAATAATGTTGAAGAAGCTTTTGATATATCTAGGACAATTTCTCCATCCCTCATTATTCTTTTCTTTTTATTTACTAGAATTCTTCTGCGTGTTCTCTGCTTGATGAATTTTAGAATCTATTGGGTTCCATGAAAAATTGCAGTGGCTTTTTTATTGAGATGACAGTGAGTTTATATATAATTAATAGAAAACAGATTCATTTACAATATGGAATATCCCCATCCTGGAGCATAAGATGTCTATTTGTTCAAAAGTCCTTTTGTATACTTCTTCGTTTCTTCAGTTTCACTCCTTAGCTTTTTGTTTTGGTTTGGTTTGGACACTTTATTTATTTTTTTTTAAAGATCTATTTATTTATTTGACAGAGAGAGATTACAAGTAGGCAGAGAGGCAGGCAGAGAGAGAGAGGAGGAAGCAGGCTCCCTGCTGAGCAGAGAACCCGATGTGGGACTCGATCCCAGGACCCTGAGATCATGACCTGAGCCAAAGGCAGCGGCTTAACCCACTGAGCCACCCAGGCACCCTGGTTTGGACACTTTAATGCATGAGATTTTTTCATGACATTTTAATATTGCCTATTAGTTGTATATGGAAAAATCTATTAATATTTTAACTCCAATGTTATATCTAGCAATCATATTAAACTCATTAGTTTGAATAGACTTTTTAAATTTTATTACCTTGAATTCTCAGCAAATAATCATATCATTTGTAAATAATGACAGTTTTGTCTCTTCTCTTGAAATATTTACATTATTTTTTCTGTTTTTTGTTACAATGGAAGAAACTATCTTCTGGCTGGATTTTAGAATGTTGAATAGAAATGGTATTAGTGGGCATTTTTTTTTTTTTTTAGAGAGAGAGATAAGTGAGAGAGGATAAGCAGGCGGAGTGGCAAAGGGCGAGGGAGAAGCAGACTCACCGCTGAGCAGGGAGCCCAATGCAGGACTTGATCCCAGGAACCAGGACCTGAGCCAAAGGCAGATATTTCACTGACTGAGCTACCCAGGCATCCCAACCAGTGGGCATTCTTACCTTATTCCTGACTTTATAGGAATGCTTGCAGTTTTCACTATTAATATGATGTTTGATATAGAATTTTAGAAGATATCCTTTCTAAAATTAAGGTAAATTTTTCATTTCCAAACTTGCAAAGGTTTTTAACCAGGTATTGGTCTAAAATTTAATGCCCTTTTAGTCCGTTTTAATGAAGCATAATTGACATGCAGGAATTGTATCAACTTAAGGTATGTAAGGTATAGCTATATATTATAGCTATAGTATTTATATGTGTGTGTGTGTGTGTGTGTGTGTGTATAAACTTTAGTGAAATGATCACTGCAATCAAGCTAATTTACATATCCATCATCTCACATAGTTACCATTTTCTCTGTGTGTTGAGAACTCTTAGGAAGCTTTAGTAACACAGTATTACAGCCACACAGTCCTGTTAACTATAGTTACCATGCTGTTCTTTAGATCTCCAGTGCTTATCCATCTTGTATAACTGAAACACTATACCTTAAATATTAAATACTTTTCAACATTTATTCAGATAATCATGAATTTTTTTCTCCACAAATGTATTGCTGGAAAGAATTTCTTAATATATTTCCTGATATTGAACCATCCTTGAAGCTTTGAAATCAACTCTACTGGCTTTTTACTGATTCAGTTTGTTAATGTGATGTTCAGGATATTTGCATCTTGGCTCATCAATATATTGGTCTATAGTTTCTCTGTTCTTTTTTCTTTTATGCTATCATCATCTCATTTCATTATATTATCAAGTAATACTAGCCAAGTCAAGTGAGTTGGGAAGTTTCCCATCATTCCCATACATAATGTTTGGAATAGCTTACAGGTTTTATATAACTTGATTCTAAAATACTCTAGACTTAGTATATTTTTCTCAGGCTGAAGGGAGCAGGGTGGGGATGAGATAAATTTTCAAATATTTTTTTAAAAATTCTTCTAAGATTATTCAGCTATTCAGGTTTTCCATTTTTCCACAAGTCAATTTTTTTGACCTTTCTGGAAAATCACCTACTTCATCTTAAAAAACAAAACCAAGAACAAACAAAAAAACAACGAAAAAAAACCCAGCTTTATGGAAATAATATTCAAATACCATAAAATTCACACATTTCATGTGTAGCATTTAATGGTTTTTGAATATTCACAGAGTTGTGAAACCATCACCACAATCAATTTTAGAACATTTCCATCATCTGCAAAAGAAATCCTTACCCACTTGTAGTCACTTTCTATCTCTACTCCATTTCCCCCACCACCAGCCGTAGGCAACCGACTATAAAAATAGTGTCATCCACAAATAGAAATCATTTGACTTCTTTCTTTTCATGTGAATGCCTTTTATTTCATTTTCTTGTCTAACTGCCCTGGGTAGAACCTCCTGTGCGATGTTGAATAGAAGTGGCAAGTGAGGAAATCTTTGTCTTATTTCTGATCTTAGGGGGAAATCTTTCAGTCTTTCACTATTAAGTGTATTAGTTATGGTTCCTTCATAGATGCCTTTATCAGGTTGAGGAAGTTCCCTTTTATTCCTAGTTTTGAGTATTTTTCTCATGACATGGTGTTGGATTTTGCCAAATGTTTTTTCCGCATCTATTGGGACGATCATGTGATTTTTTTCTTTTATTCTTTTAACAGTATATTATGTCGATTGCTTTTCACAAGTTCAGCTAGCACTGCATTCCTGGAATAAGTCTCAGTTAGTCATGGTGTGTCATCCTTTTTGTATGTTGCTGGGATTCAGTTTGTGAGTGCGCTGTTGAGAATTTTTATGCCTGTATCCATCAGATACTGGTCTAGAGTTGTCTTCTTTTGTGATGTCTTTGTTTTTGGTATTCGGGTAATGCTAGCCTCATAGAATGAATTGATAAGTTTCCTTCCTCTTCTATTTTTTGGAAGAGTTTGTGAAGAATTGGGATTAATTATTCCCTATATATCTGGTAAAGTTCATTAGTGAAACAACATGAACCTGGGCTTTCGTTTTGGGAAGTTTTTATATTACTAATTCAGTCTATTTACTCATTATGGGTCTGTTCTGATTTTCTACTCTTGCGTCAATTTCAGTATTTTGTGACTTTCTAAGAATTTGTTCATTTTACCCAAATTATCTGCTGTGTTGTCATACAGTTTTCACCAATTCCTCTTGATTTTCATTTTTCAGGATGGAGTTTCTCAAAGTATTCTTCAGGTTTCTTTTTTTTTTTCTTTCTTTTTTTTTTTTTTGCTCACTCAGTTTTCAAACTATTTTTTAATATTTTAAAATCCTTTTCACTGAGAAGTTTTGTTACCTTTAATTCATTTTTATATTTGGAACCATTCCTGTCACCCTATTTATGTTTTGCAATTTTTATGTTTTCTTATTGTTTCCTTTCTTTTTCTATTTATATTTTTCCTTTGGTTTGGATTGATCAGTTTTTATGACAACTTCCCCTCGCCACACTTCTGGTTAGGAACTTACAAATCCTATATCTACCCTGTTAATGGTTACCCTTACATTTTAAAATTCCCAATTCTCCATAAAAATCTAAAAATCATCATTATCTTCCTTTCACTTTGAATAGGATAGCAAATTTCACAGTTTCACACCCTTCCTCACCTCTGCCCACATTGTAATCACTTCCCATCAGATCTAGATTGCTACTTCTTTTTTTTTTCTTTTTACATTATGCCTCTCATTTAGATTTAACACTAACTTTACACATTTCTTGGCTTGCTACTGGTCCTCATAACCTTCATCTTCTTGTTTCTTGTATTTATTTTTTATGTTACTGGAATATGAACAGTAGTCTGTTCCCAGAGACTCTGAGGATGCCAAGTTTTCTGTCCTTACATGTCACAAAATATCTACTTTGCCTTCCTAAGTGAACTGAGTTCAACACTATCAGTTCTCCCAGAAGACTTCTTCTACACTCTGAAGCTGTCTGGGCAGGAGGCTAAGAAGACAAATAGAAAGTCTCAGGAAGTAAAACCAGGATTTGGCAATCTCACAGTGGTGACAATGCAAGTATAAGATTCAAGACCTACTGAAAGAGAGAATCCCTGCTCAATACCCCAGATTCACAGCTGGGATCCCTGGAGAGATCTACCCTAAATTGGGGAAAAATAGAGCTATTTCTCAGAAGCTTGCCAAAACTGCAACCCAGCCCAAAGACTGCCCAGTCTCTGATTGTCTTAAGATAATCACCGCCCACTTTCCCTAACCCGCTAAGAAAAGGATAACTCCCTCTGGAGGAAGACAACATCGTTTGTAGTCTCAACATTTTTTCATACAGTATGTTCATCATTCATTCAAAAATTACCAGACACGCTAAGAGACAAGTGCAAAAACTAAGAGGAGGAAAAAAAGTAGAAATAGACCCACAAATGAATGTTTTCTTTTTAAATAGCAAAAAGCAATGGCTAAAACAGATGAAGAGTGTTTCACCCGATAATCAGAATCTACAAAAAAATAATAATAATAATAAAAACATAAGGCTGAAAAATGCAGTAAGTGACCATTTACAATTTGCTAGATAAGATGAACATCAGAGTTAGACCCAGAAAGAATAGATCAGTGAATTTAAAGAAAAGAGAAAATATCTAGACTAAAGACAAAGAGGAAAAGGATGAAAAATATAGAAAACCATGTAAGAGACAAATGAGACACAGTGAAAAGTTGTCAGCATTTATGTAATCAGAGACACCGAAAGAGAGAAAAGGGCAGAAGCAATATTTTTAAAGATAATAGACAAGAATTTTCTGATGAATCTGATGAAATATATTATAACTCAGATTCAAGAAGGTCACTAAATTCAATCATGATGAAAACAGAGAAAAAACCACACTGAGGCATATCACAGTCAAACTGCTGAAAATCAAAGAGAAAAAGAAAACTTGAAAGTAAAGAGGACCTTCAGTGCAACAATATTATGACTCAGAAGTGATTTTCAAGAGAAACAATAAAACTCAGAAGACAAGGTGCCAAAAGAAAATGACTGTCCACCTAGGATGGCATGCTCCGTGAAATTATTTTTCAAAACTAAACTAAAGTATCTTTCAGCGACAAGCAAAACGGAGAATTCTTAGCCAGCAGAACTGCACTGAAAGAAATCCCAAGGGCACGTTCTTCTGCTAAAAGGAAAATTACTCCCAAGAGAAAAGCACAAGTACATAAAAGGAAGGAAAACTGACAGAAAAGGTAAATTCACATGAATATTGACTTACAAAACAATAATAAAAATGGATATGCCTTTGAGTCGGCAGTCCTGTTTCTAGAGATATCCATAGGTTGTACGTATGCTCCACGCCCAACCCCGATCCCTTGTCTGTTCTCTGTGCCCACCTCTATGCCAGGAGGGTGACAACTCTGGTCACCAGGGTCCCCTGCCAGCTGCCTTCTGTGGTTGGCTTTGGCTGGCGAGAGGCACTGGCAAGACACTGGAGGGCAGGAAGAGAGAGTGGTGGAAGTGTGCTTTCTCTGCTCCCTCTGTCCTTTGATGCTGTGTTTCTGGAAGTGTGCAGCACTCTCTGGAGGCTCCAAGGCCCCATTTTTCCTCTTCAGGCCTGGGGCTGCTAATAGCTTCCTGCTGTTGTCAGTCCCTGGATGCCTCAGTATCTACTGATATTCCCTTTTTTTTTTTTTTTTAAAGATTTTATTTGTTTATTTGAGAGAGTGCACACATGGGTAGGGGAGGGTCAGATGGAGTGGGAGAAGCAGACTCCCCGCAGAGCAGGGAGCCCTGACATAGGGCTCGATCCTTGGACCCTGGAATCGTTCTTGAGCTAAAGGCAGACACTTAACTGACTGAGCCACCCAGGTGTCCCTCCACTGTTAATTCCCTTAACTACCGCCCCCCCAAACACCTCTGCCAAGACGTCCCTTTCATAAGTCTCTTAGTTCCAGCCTTCTTAGTTGCAGTGCTGTTTCCTTCCAGAACCCTGACTGACGCAGGTTCCAATTTCATGGATTTCATCAGAGCACTGTTTATAATAAAAACATGGGAAACAGCTAATATCCAGTTGGGAAACAGGATATATAAATGACAGTCCTCATATAATGGAATACTATTTCACATTTTAAAAGAATAAAGTAGCTTACTAGGAACTCCTGGGGAGTGTTCTTCATGACTTATTAAGTGGGGGGAAAAAAAAGCAAGAAAGGAGTTTGTATCATAAATTTTCACTTATATAACAAAAAGTGTTTATTGTGTGCATAAATATGAGTATCTCTACAAGGATATACAACAAGGCGTCATTATTCATTGACGTTTTGTTTGAATTTTTGTTTTACCATGTGGGCGTATCACTTTCTCAAAAATCCTTTCAAACATTTTCTAAAGAACATTCTTTTTTTTTTTTAAATATTTTATTTATTTATTTGTCAGAGAGAGGGAGAGCTAGCGAGCACTGGCAGACGGAGACAGAGGGAGAAGCAGGCTCCCCACCAAGCAAAGAGCCCAAAGTGGGACTTGATCCCAGGACGCCAGGATCATGACCCTAGCCAAAGGCAGCCGCTCAACCAACTGAGCCACCCAGGTGTCCCTAAGGAACATTCTTTACTGGAGTCACACCCCCTTCAAATCGTTTATCGAAGCAGCTTCCTCTTCCCTTCTCACCTGGTTTCACTCTATTGAAAATACACCATCGTCCAAACCAAGCCTCTCACCGAAGTGCCCCTTCAGCCTCTGACCTGAGTGCCGCCAAGGCACTTGAATCAATCAAAGGAAGCAGAACACCCAGAGGAGGCAGATTTCATCAACCTTTGCCAGGTTTCTTTGTTCATTCCCCTCGTCTTTCCTTTCTGAAGTACAATCGACCTACAACGTCATGTTTGTTTCAGGTGTACAACATGTAACTTTCCTCTTTATCAGTGGAGATAAGACCTGGAGATGGATAAAGGTTCTCAAGGGGACAGAAGGACAGGAACTGACTATTTACATTCCCCTATTGACCCACTCCTGCCTTGAAGTGAGTGTCACTTAACCTCTCACCAGATGCTTCTGGTTCGGGTAAGTTTCCCTCACCTCTTAGTGTCAATGCATGCCGTTACACAGCAAACTAAGTTTCATCCAAAACAGCCAAGGGGTTACCAAGCAGTGCCCCCTCCCCACGGGCAAATGGCATGGCGACTAAAACTGATGGTTTCAGGGTGTCGTTATCCATGAAAAAAAAGGGCTGCTTCTTTAAGTGACATTTTTGTCAAATGTGGACTGTGGATCTCACAACTAACTATGTTTCACTCTTTGCCTTGGCTGGTCAAGCAGCTCAGGCAGGCATCAGGCTTCCCACTTTGAAAATGTTAGTGCTGGGGACACCTGCATCTGCTTACTGACTCTCTGGGCTTTAGGAGTCTATTCAATTCTTTTTCTGCTAGGTCTGATTTCTCTCTGTTCTTTCTGAATCATTCTGTAGTATATCTATTTCTAAAGCCACCTCAAATGCTTTTTAGAATGAAGTTAGGTTTAATCCACACATAAAAATGGGAGCTCTCTGACCATGTTGCCCACTTCAGTCCCATAGTCAGCAGGAAGGACCTTAATCTTATTTTATTTATTTATTTAAAATCAGTGAACATTTACTGAGCACTTACTATAGACCAGGCACTGTTTTGACACCAAGACTACAGTGAAGAATGAAACAAAAGCCCTGCCTTGTGGAACTTTCGGTCTAGGGGAAACAGATAATAAATACGAATATATACTCCTGTATTCTGTCCTGGTCTTTCCTGGGTGAACACAATACACTTCAACAACTTGTCTTGCCAGGGCTCTAGGTGGCTCAGTCAGTTAAGCATCTGCCTTCAGCTCAGGCCCCGATCTCAGGGCCCTGGGATTGAACCCCGCATCAGACTTCCTGCTCAGCTGGCAGTCTGCTTCTACCTCTCTGCTCATTCTCTCTGCCTCTGTCTCTCTCAAATAAATAAATAAAATCTTCAAAAAAAATAAAAATAAAAAACAAAAAACCTCCTCTCCCCATGTCTGGCCTCTTGAAGTTAATTCCATCCTTCATGTTGAACCCAGAAGGGTTTGATTAGGTCAAACCCCTGATAAAGTTCGTATTTTTCAGGTTAGCACTTAAGGTCCTGTAAGGTCTGGCTCCAGGCGGCCTCCCTCTGAGTGCGCAGCTCCCCAAACAACCTTCCCTCCCCTTAGGATCCAATACAAGTATCTCCTTCTCCGGTCAGGCTCCAGGCATGCCCCAAACAGCATTAATCTGCCTTTCCTTTGAAGTCCTAGAAGCTTGTTCAGATAACTATTAAGCACAACAAACATCACCTAGTGGTCAGTTATATAGATACATAAACACGCAATGTGCATCTGTTATGTGCTTCTAGAAGGTCTTGCATGTAGCGGGCACCCAAGAAATTGTGACTAGGTTAATCACTAAAAATTAATAACTTTGCAGGTCACACATATTATCTCCTTTCATCCTCACATTAACCCTAGGAAATAGTAAAAGTAGTAATGTTTTGTTTTGCTGGCTAAGGAAACAAAGATGCAGATAGGCTAAGGGATTCATGGTAATAAATGCCACCCTTGGTCTAGAAATCTGACTCCACTCTTTGGACCTCACAAGCTGGATCCTCGTAAGCACAAACAGCTGCAAACCACAGAAGAATTCCAAACATCGCACCAAAGAACAACGTGAAGTTCAACAACACAAGGATGGTTCAACTAGGCTGGTCTTAAAACAAACCAGCATGGGAGCAAAGAAGACTATTTGTCGTGCACACATTGAAATCAGAGATATGTTAGAAACCTGTACCCATGGGAAGTAAGTTAGGACGAGAAACCCTTGGATCATTGTGTCACAGGTACAGGATCAAAGACTTGCCCATTAGAGAAGTATGCCTGACTCGCAGTAGGTAGAACAACTGTCATGGTTTGCCCAGGACTGCAGACTTTCAGGGCTGAAACAGAAGCCCCCCCGCTCCCCCACTCCCACCACCCTAGGCAAACTGGGACAAGCTGGTCATCTACAAAGAAGATGATTGTTTCTGGGGGGAAAAATCATGTGTATCTTGGAAAATGAGCTTTAGAATTCCTCCCTAAAGACTGTCTTCCGAACCAGTGGATGATCCCGGCAAGAAAAACAGCCTTGTTACTTTTGTGACACCTTGTCTTTGACCAAAAATGATGTGACTTCAGTGAAATCTAAACAACGTTCAGGTGTTTTCAAAACCTTTCCCTTTCAGGGCGCCTGGGTGGCTCAGTGGGTAAAGCCTCTGCTTTCGGCTCAGGTCATGATCCCAGGGTTCTGGGATCGAGTCCCACATCGGGCTCTCTGCTCAGCGGGGAGCCTGCTTCCCTTCCTCTCTCTCTGCCTGCCTCTCTGCCTACCTGTGACCTTTGTCTGTCAAATAAATTAAAAAAAAAATTCAATTAAAACCTCTACCTTCAGCTCAGGTCATGAACCCAGGGTCCTGGGATTGAGCCCCACATCGGGCTCTCTGCTCAGCGGGGAGCCTACTTCCTCCAATCTCTCTCTCTGCCTGCCTTTCTGCCTACTTGTGATCTCTGTCAAATAAATAAATAAATATCTTAAAAAACAAAACAAACTAACAAAAAACCTTTCCCTTTAAAGGAAAAGATTTCTCACCAATCAGGATATCTGAAAGAAGGTACCAAGAACCAGGAAGGCAATCCCCAAAAAGATGTTCCAAGTGTTTGGAGCATCCCCAAGGAAGCCCCAAGGATGCCTTCCATGTGGCTCCGTCAGTTGAATGCCCGCCTCTGGATTATTTGTTTATTAAAACAAAGAAAAACTGTTTCATTAACTTATAGCCAACCTCATAAACACTTAGTAGATATGAAAAGACATTTCAGTTACATTCGATGATTAAAGCAATAAGCAAAGATGGCATCCTGTCAGAGGTGATGCTGGTGTCCTATGTGTGCCAGCATTTTAATATCCACAAGCACCATTTCCGGTTGAGAAAGAGCAAGCTCCTGTCCGGGACATCCATAGGAAGAAGAGCTACGGCCAAATTCATTCATCATGACGGGTTTCCCGGACCACCGTCAAAATCAATGGGTGGTGTGTCTTTACTAGTGAAGTAATTGATCTTGATTAAAGCCCCAAGTCCCAGGTCCGTGAACATGTTTGAGGCACTCGCACGTCCATCCGTGTGCTTGGCATTCACAGATCTTGCATTGCAAAGACTCTTGGATTTGGGCAACACTTTCGGGTACTGAAACCTATTAGCAATGCCAGAGAGCTGAAGTCCCTGAATGCCTATCTCTTCCTAGAGGAGTCTTCGTGCACTCAAATGCTAACGTATCTCCCATGATACGCAGAAATCCACATTTAGCGTGGAGTTGTAAACACTAGGTAGAGCCACAGCAAGCCAAAGAAACAAACAGAGGGAAGCCCCTATGAGAAGCCTCCAAGCAGACAAGCCCTTATGATTCACCTTCCAATTCCTTTTCCTTTTTTTTTTTTTTTTGAAAGATTTTATTTATTTGATGAGAGAGAGAGAGAGCAAGCGCAGAACACAAGCCCGGAGAGTGGGAGAGGGAAAGCAGGCTTCCTGCGGAGCAGGGGGCCTGATGTGGAGCTCGATTCCAGGACCCTGGGATCGTGAACTGAGCCGAAGGCAGAGGCTTAATAACTGAGCCACCCAGGCGCCCCCTCATCTTCCAATTCTAAGAATACCTATTTATTGAGTACTTACTGCATGCATGCCAGGCATGAGTCTAAGAGTTTAACGTTTAATGTTTTATTTACTCTCCATAAACACCCAACAAAGGGGATGGGTTTTTAGCCCCAGTTTGAGCAAGGAGAGAGCTGGGACCCACAGAGATGAGGCAGCAGACCCAAGGGAAATGAATTCAAGGCCAGGCAGTGTGCAGAGCCCACAGGCTCAAACTCTGCGTGCAGAGTTTGCGTGCAGAGGTCTGGCTCTCAGGGTGTGCACCTGCTTTTCCCTTTTCATCTCTCCTCTCTGGAGTCTGGAGATCCTCCTGCCCCCACACTAATGGCTCCCCGGGCTTTCCCCTGGTACATCCCCCAGCTGGCATCCCCAGGCACCTTCAACTCAACACAGCCCACAGTGAACACATCGTCCTCGCCACCAGACCCACGGTCCCCTTTGTCCCAGGCATCCAGCCACGAACTGTGTAATTCCCCCTCACTTGTCCTGAACCCTGCAGTGGTTGGCTGTCTTCTCTCCATTCCAAGTGCTGCTCTGTCATGTGAACACTGCCTTGATCGTGGCATCATTCCCACATACCTCTCCTTCTGCCTGTACCCCTGCCCTCCTCAGCTGCCCTGGTCCATGCGCATAATGACCTGCCACCTTCTGTCCCAGCCCCCATGGGTCCTCACTCCAACTCAGAGTGAGGACCCAGCCTCACTCAGCCTCCATGCCTTGGCCTGACTAATCTTTCCAAAAGGGGACTCTGATGGGCGAAAACACCAAAACCAGTCTTGTGGTTGACGAAGTACCCCAACTCATCGGACTTTCA
The DNA here is from genome assembly GCF_022355385.1 of Mustela nigripes. Classification (NCBI taxonomy): domain Eukaryota; kingdom Metazoa; phylum Chordata; class Mammalia; order Carnivora; family Mustelidae; genus Mustela; species Mustela nigripes. Next base: position 222,817,505 of record NC_081557.1, on the reverse strand, counting down.
CAACCAGTGAGAGGTTCTCCATGGAAGTCTGGTGTCAGACTGAAGGTCATAGCTGCTGATGAAAGTCCAAACTCTTTCCTCAGTCAATCGTATACTGCCTCCTGCTCCAAAAGCTTCTGTTTTTCCATTGTGTACAGAATTCGAGAAAAACTCCAACTTCTCAGTCCAGGTCTTTCCATGGCTTGTCCCAGCCAGCTTTTCCAGTGTTCCTTGCCTAACACCTTGTAGGGCAGGCAAGCCCCCCGGGAGGTTGGGTTTTCTCTCTTTTTTGCAATGCAAGTGCCTGATTTGAGCTCTGATTGCCAAGACATCCACTTCAAAGAGGCACCCACTTCAGAGATGGTCAGCCACAGGACTAGATAAAGAGCCAGGCCACCTCCCCACACTGAGTCTCCTTTGTTTTCAAGATCTTGGTGGATTTTGATAACGGAGTATTTGGCCACTTGTTTTTGTTCTTCCCACACTTTAAATTCCTGCTCTTACATTTCATTATCTTATTTAAAGATTTTATTTATTTATCTGTCAGAGAGAGAGAGCACAAGCAGGGGGAGCAGCAGGCAGAGGGAGGAGCAGGCTCCCCGTTGAGCAAGGACCCCAATACAGGACTCGATCTCAGGACCTTGGGATCATGACCCGAGCCAAAGGCCAATGCTTAACAAACTGAGCCGCCGAGCTATCCCCTGCTCTTATGTTTTAAATTCACCAATAAGGAGTGAGCCTGAGAAACCTTAGGTCTGTACCCTCCACCCCAACAAAAGCAGAACTCCACCCAATCCTAACTCTAACCACCATCCCTCACACTCCACTATGCTCAGACTATCTGTCTGTCTGTCTCTCTCTTTCTCACACACACATACCACCCCTGGGAACCTCACTATATGGTCCCAGGTATGCTGTGTAATTTCTAGGTCCTGTAAGCAACAAATCTTTATTTATTTATTTTTTTAAAGCTTCTTGATGATTTTTACAGGGCATCTTGTGATTATAGAGAGATCCTAGAGGGCTGCTCCAAAGAAAACGCCTGTTATTGATCAGCTGAGCCTGGCACAGAACACGCCCCCTGCACTTGGAAGTAAAAAGGTTGGATAGAGGGAAGTGGTCAAAATGACATTAAGTGGAAAAGCTATTATTTTATCCCAAGGATGTTCTGAGCCAAAAATTCAGTCCCGTTCTTTCTCCTAGTGAAGAAATACAGCTTCCAGTCTATTCTGTCTGGCTTTTTAAGTAGGCTAAGAAAATGGATGTTTCATCTGTTTCTCTTATTCCCTTTGTTTTTTCTAGAATGATTCCTTAATCAGGCCATTAATGAGTCATGCGCCTCATTCTTACCTTAGGAGGAAATGCACAAAAGCCCTCCTAGAGGGCCCTGCCGCCAAAGACCTCCTGCCTTGTACACTGTTAGGCCAGGTACTTGGGAGCCCCAGAGCTGGTGTACGTTTCCTCCAAGGTCAAGTGTGTGTTTCTAGCAAGTTAGGGGAACAAAGCTGTGAGCCTCAGGGCATAGATTCCCAGGCAAGGTTATCTTTTTTCTTCATTATAGTGAAAAATTATTCATTAATTTTTTAAATGGGTGTAAATTCCTCTAAGTCCCACTATTCCTAGCATATAAATTTCAAATGTTTGTTAAGTGGGGGAATTACTGCCCTCCACGCTCAGCCAACGCCAGCTAGCTATCGCTCCTAAATCAGGCAGCATTGCCTTTCAGGTCATCTCCATTTTCCTTGGACAGGACCACAAAATCTCCAGCTTAATAGCCCCTTCTAGACGTTTCCCTGGGCGTTTGGCACAACTTTCTCCAGGCATGGTTTTTGTTATCATTGATCGTAATAATGGCCACAGATCTCATTGAATTCCATAACAATTCAAGGAATGCTGTTCTATTTTATTTCTCAGAGAAAACGGAGGTGCACAGATGAGAGGCAGTCTGCCCCGAATTCCATAGCGGCTGAGTGCAAGTCCAGCTCCAAGCCCTTTCCGCCCCGAGTGCCCTCTTTGAAGAGGTGCTTTCTTTTTAATCCCAAAGTCTTTAAGACGAAGTGCCCCTTATTCACGTAAGGGAATGTCTTGTTTATCCCAACACCCAGGACAGAGTGTGCTAACTGATAAATTAGAATCCCCCATGATAATGTCTGGAATATCTTGAAGGCTGCCTGATTCAGAATGTGTCCCTGGAGTCTTAACTTCAACAATGTGGCAAATGCTTGTGTTGATTTCAAAGATGTGCTCTGGATGAATTGTGTCTCCCTACAATTCCCGTATTGAAGTCCTAATCCTCCCCCTGCCCCATGTATTTGGAGTAAGGAAGTAATTAAGGCTAAATGAAGTTCTTGGGGTGGGGCCCTGATCCGATAGGATTAGTGCCCTCTGAGAAGAGAGGTCAGAGAGTGCCAATCCCTTCTATCCCACTTCCAAACTGTGTGGCTTGAACAAGTCAGTTCACTTTTTTGAGTCTCAGATTTTTTCACCTATCAGACAGGACTGAAAATGTCCATATTGTACACATGGGGGTACATCTGGAGATGAGCACAACATTAGATAATGTGATTAGATAATAAATGGAACTGGAACTCAGTGGTGTGAGCATACTGGGTAGCCTCCAAGGATGTGAGCATTTCCAGATCCCTTTCTAAAGAAAAAAAAGGTAGAGGCGCCTGGGTGGCTCAGTGGGTTGAGTGTCTGACTCTTGGTTTCAGCTCATGTCATAATCTCAGGGTGCTGGGATCCAGACCCATGCCAAGCTCCACGCTCAGCAGGGGGTCTGCTTCAGGATTCTCTCCCTCTGCTCCTCCCCCTGCTCATTCTTTCACTCTCTCCAAAATAAATAAATATGTCTTATAACAGAAAAAAAAAAAAAGAAGAGAAAAAAAGGATAAAGACAGAGTGTAATAATAAGACTTCTGTATATCCTGGGTCTGTTACTCACCAGATACCATGTGATTCATTTTACACCTTCTGCCTTATCACAATAGAACGTTTGATCATCCAAAGCCAAAATCAACAACACAAGAAAGTTCAGATAATATTAGTCCTGAAATGGTCAAACATGAAAACACCAGCGCACACCAGGCTTCCCACACTCCCCAGAGCCCAGCCTTATCACGACATCTGGTTTGATACTGTGCAAAACTGAGGACAAACCCCCACCCCTGGGGCCCTACCAGGTCACCCCTGCCAATAAAAGTATCCTCCCCACCACTGAGAAGGCAGGCAGGACAACGACAGAAGCGATATCCGGCTCCAAGCAACCCCGGGCTGGTTCTGGGGACGGATGGCAGGCTCAAGCAGGGAAAGAGGTGGAAATGGAGGTCCTGGCGACTAGAGGAGTGAACGTACAGGAAAGGATCCCAAGGTGGGGGAATGTTCTCCCTGTCTCTTGAAGATGGAAGCAAATCAAAAGAAACCAGCACCAATCAGGAAAATCAGGAAACACAGGTCACTGCTATGGGCTGACTTGTGTCCCACCCAAAATTCCTTTCTCAAAGTCCTAGCCCCCAGCGCTCCAGAATATGGCCATATCTGGAGATGTTTGTGTCCATTTTTTAAAGCCACAGGGTCTTTAAAGAGGTAACTAAATTAAAATGAAGTTATTCACGTGTCCCTAAACCAGTGTGGCTGGTGTCTTTATAAGAAGAGGAGATTTGTACATAGACATGCACAGAAGGAAGAAGGTGTGAAGGCGTGGGGAGAAGACAACATCTATGAGCCAAGGAGAGAGGTCTGGCCATCCGAAGGAATGAATCATGCTAACACCTTGATCTCAGTCTTCCAGACTCCAGAATATTTCTGTTGCTTGAGCCACCCAGGCCCTGGCACTTGTTGTGACAGCAGGAGCCAACGAATCCAGTCATTTCTTTGGAGGAGACTCAAGAGGCAGGGGACCTCTGAGCAGGTCACAGAGGCACCAAAGAACAAGAGGCTCAGATAACAGGGGGACAAAGTGTCCAAGACCTGGCTTTGCGTTTATAAAACCTGTGCTTAGTGACAGCCAACCCCCTCACCAATAAAGGACACCATCCCCAACCAGCCCTACCCAGAACCATCCACCAGCCCACACCTATTGAAGATGTGTGCCTGAGCTCACCTCCCACCTGTCACCTGTTCCACAGCTGCCACCCAGTCCCCCCCACCACCACCATGAACCCCACGGGGATGACTGCAATGATTCTTAACTGGCCTCCTGCTCCCGCCCAGCAGCATACCCTGCCCCTGCCTATGCCCCGGGCAACACTTGGAATGAGCCTTTTGGGACCTACAACCCTCCATGGCTCTCATCCTGCTGAGAACAAACCCTGCATCCTTCCCCTGATCTAAAAGACAACATGTGATCTGAGCTTTGCCCGTCACGTGTGCCCCTCTCTCGGCCATCCTGGCATGCGGCCGCCTTCTCTGCTCCTTGAGCATTATCATGTTCCCATCTCACGGCCTTTGTACTTCCTGTCCTGTCTGCATAGGAGGGAGCTGCCCGCTGATACCCACCTGGCTGGACCATCTTACGCCATCTGTCTTCTTCCTCGTCTGATACAAGGCACTCACCCCTTGAATACTCGGAGATGTTCACATGCTCAGAGGCTGTCCATTCTGATGACACCACGGGGTTCCAGGGCACTAGCAACTGCTGAATAATTGCTGTTGTACACGTCCCCTGATTTGCCCCTGCAGGCCACTGTGAGCCAGGGATCCGCCTGGCTCCCTCCCTGGCTGGACTCGGGTCTCTGCTCAGAAGCCCTTCCTGACCATCCTCAAAGCTCACCCTCTGCTTTTCATTGCTCTCCTCCACTATGTAGCTTTCCTTCAGAGCACTTCTCTCTGTCTGCGGGCGGTTTATCTATTATCTGTCACTTCCTCCTAGAAACAAGCTTTAAGGGCAGGGGTCTGAATGGCCAGGTCGGTGCCGAGACCAGAGTTGCCATCCTACAGTGAGTGGGTTTCCCAAGGGCACGTGGACATTCACTCACTGACCTAGAGACTGAAACGACCTCTGGTCAAAGTCCCCCCCCGTGCAAACCCTAATGGTCCTGAAGCTCTGGCCACAGCAGAACTTATAAAACTCCAGGGGCCAAATGTAATGGGTTGTTCAATGTGTGATTAATCGGGATTTTCTGGCAGGTGCTGGGAGTGAGTCTGATCGCTGGCCCATGTGCACTGGGCCCCCAGATCCAACCACGCCAAGAACATGCCTCGCCGTAGCCAGGCTTCCCAGCCAGCCATGAACATGCCCCCAGCCCACCAACCCTGACCCCTGATTTCTGAGCCCTGGCCACGGCTCACTGAGCAACTCCCCTGTGCTCCCCGGATGCTAAGGCCTGAACACATGAGTTGCCCAGAATCTGCCTCACAACACAAGAGGTGTTGTTTCCCTATATTTTTAGATGGAGAAGCTAAGCCTCAGAGAGAGGGAGTCAAGCACCCAAGGTCACGAAGCTAATAAGTGTCCTTGAATCCTGACTCTGAACCCACATGCTGTGTCCAGTGCTCTCCCACCTCTGACCAGTGAGCCCTAACTGCAGGAACTTTCCATCTGCTCTACTCCTCAGCCACAGTGGGCCCCCAGGCATCTTCCAGTGTTCGTGGGTCTCTGGTCTCCCCATCTGTACCTGGCTTCTTGACCTCACAACCCTGGCCTACTGTCTCCATGCAATCAGCCTCCAGCAAAGGCTCTGTCTTTGGGGAGGGGGGAAGGGAGGAGGTTCACAAATCTCTGTTAACTCATAGACCTATGGCCCCGTTGTTGTCGGGGAAGGGGTGTTGATCCCTTCACAAGCCATGACCCAAGTCACTGAACAGCCCAACAAAAGTCACATGACTCCAGTAGACCATCAGCTCCCTGTGGGCAGAGAATTTTGTCTGCCTCGTTTCCTGTCTCATCTCAAGCCCCCCAAAAAACACCTGTAAACATTTCAGCACTGACAGCACGTGGCTGATGGTCAGTCAACAAGAATGGCTAATGCCTGTCTCCCTCCCTCTACTGTGAGTTTCCCAAGAACAGACCAAGCTCGTTCCTCTTTGTATCCCCGAACTGTAGCATCTGTTCCTTATTCACTCAACAAATACGTATGATATGCACCATTCCAAGCATAAAACATACAGCAAGAAAATAAAAAAGGCCCAAATCTTTCTGCCTTCAAGTTTTCCTGGAAAAGTCCTGTGTGCCTGAAATCATCCTAGGCCCTGGGGACATGCCCTGGGAATGAGGTGAAGAGGTCCCAGCTCTCAGGAGCTTTGTAACAGAGGGATAAAAGACAAAAAGCATGCAACCAGATACATAAATGAAACCATTACTGATTGGGAGAACAGCTCTCCCAGCGTCCAGCAGGGCTCAGTTGGTGTGCAAAAATGAGAGGTAGGGGGTGGATGCTCAAACACACTCAGGAAACAAGAAGGTCACAGCTCAAGGCCAGCTGTGCCATTTACCAGCTGAGTGGCCTTGTGTGGTCTCCTTGGCTCTCCAGGACCAGGTCGCTTTGCTACTGCCCTTACTGTGTGGAGTGGCTAAGCTAAGCAAGGAAGATGAGTACGGGAGGGAGGCAGAGAGACAGGAAACAGGTAAACTGGTTCCCATGCCAGGTGAAGGGGAAGCCAAGCTGACAGTGGTTACTTATGACCCATACTCACATCCCTTCCTGGGGCTGACACCAGTCAAAGGCAACTGCTCTTCAATACCCAGCCCCACCCAGGCTTCATGAAACACCTGGGACTGCTCTTGCCGGAATTTTTCCTCCAACATTCAGATGCCAATGAACATTAATGTTTGGCTGAAAAAGTCCAGCCAAGCCCTTCCTGTCCCAGATTCAACTGGGATTAAGCAATCCAGTGTCTCCCTGGATCAGCCGAGTGTACACAGAGCCCACTCCACGCTCATCAAATGCAGAACAACTCAAGGAGCAGGGAAGGCCTTGCCTGGATGATTGGTCTTCAGATCAGATCAAATATGTATCTGCTCACTCATTCACACAACAGATATTTATCCAAACTCGAGGTGGCAGCTGTTGTTGGACTAGAGTGCAAAAATGGCACAGGTCACCATGTTTCTACAGGGGCCAGTTACTGTCCTAGAAAGTCCTTATGGATCCCCCACCATCACTGCTTCCCCATCTGCCTATCTCCCTTCATCTGCTGAATTTCATCCCTCAAGGCTAAATTCAGGTGCATCTTTGGCCACCCCTCCTGGTCTAGATGCTCCTCTGCTTTGCTCCCACATGACCCCACCCTGGGATCAGCTCTGTCCTGGGCTTGGCCCTGCTGTGTGGTGACCACCACTGCTGGATCACCAGTCTCCCTAGACCGTGACCTTCTTGAGGTCTTGAACTGTAGTTGAAACTTGGTAAATATGTGCTTAATGGGTATATCCAACCCATGTTTTCCACCACAGATTCAAAAAAGCATTATGTCTGAAAAATTGGTCCATAATATATAGAAAGGAGCCCCTGCTATCTGTCCTGAAGATATCCAGCCAAAATGCTTCTAAAGGAAGTGTATATAAACTACCCCAGAGCACTGAGCAGTAACTGAGTAAACAGTTCTGTTACAGTATCATTGCTGTTATCTTCTTGATGATGTTAATAATGATTATGAGAGAAGATATTTAAATTTGGCTAGAGGAAAGGACGGGAGATCAGAAGACCATGACTTCCAACCATGACTTTCAAACTAGTGTTGTGACCTTGGACAAATCCTGCTGATTCCAGCAGCATCATCATCTGTAAATTGGGAGTAGAAGTCCTTTCCTAGTCCCTCTGAATTTGTGACAGATGACACAGTCTAAGCCTGTAACCCTCATCCTACCCGGCTTCTGGGCCCAAACACTGATTTAACTCCATTTTGAGCCAGGTCAAGAGGAGGTTCCAAATCTCAGGGTCTGCAAAGCCATCCACAATGACATCCTGTTCCTTTCCTAGTCTGTGTTGTCCAGACCCTTGTGTTCCTACCATGCATTTCCAGAGGCACATGGCTAAGGACGGTCCTACCTGAAAGCAAGCCAGAAAAAGTCACCGCTAAAGAAATGCTTGAATAGTTGTTGGATGCCCTTTGAAGAGACCCAAACTGGGTCACAATGAAGAGCTACACTTGTGAGCCAGCCAGCCAGCACCATGCACACAGCATAGTCAAGGCTGTCACCTGCTGGAGAACAATGACTAGAACTTTTGGGGACACCATGGCCAACTACAGGGCAAGTAGTGATAATGACACCCACCATTCTGCAACCCACATTTTCTGGGACATTCAGAACAATGCTCCCAGAGCCTGGTTTTACTCCACTCTGCCCTTCCCAACCCCCAGAAACTTGGGGCACAGATGAAGGGTCTGAAACATTTAAGGACATCTGGGAGTTATTTTGGTGGATACCATTAAGGACATCATGGTTCTATTGGGGAAATCCATTGATCCACATGACCCTCTGGACCTATCTGGCCAGACCCTCAGAGGAGCTCTAAAGCTGGGCCAGAAGAAGAAGGGAAAATGGAGAAGAAACAGGAGAGCTTTGGAGGTTCAGGGCCTCCATAGTAAACTAGAGACCAAGCTGACCTCCTCTTTCCCCCTGAACTTGGAACTAAACCTCTCTAAAGAACCTAAATGACCTCTCTACAGACCATCCTGCAGGGGCATGATGTCACCTCTTCCATGAAACCCTCCCTGACCTCGTTGCATAAGTTTGGCCAGTTTGGGCATTGGCCATTGGAGCTCCCCATACCGTCTGTGCTTATCACTGCACTCATGTCACAGAATACTAATTGCCTGTTTGCATGTGAACTCTAAGGCGTAAGAATAAGGATACAGTGATCAAGACACGGAGTCAAGCTGGAAAAATGGCCTGGGACATATCAGGCAGAGTTGAAGAGCCATGCACAAGTGAAAAGCAGAAGTTGTAAGTGGAACTCTACTTATTGAAAGGTGAGACCATCCCCCCTCATGCTCCCATATACCTTCAGCTTCCAGAAGAGTGGCAGCCAGGCTTGCATGCCCCACACTAAAGTCTGGGGCGGGGGTGTTTACCGGAGGGATCAAGCTCAGAAACCAGTCTAGGATAAAAGATCCACAGGTGCTGCATTTGGAGGTTTGACAAGGAAAATCCCTGGCCCTTGCTCAGTTGTCCCGCCATGATTCCCACTGGTCATCCTAGTCTTCTCTTCAGTTTGTTAGAGCCTGGGTCTTGAAGATGGACGGGCACTCAGTGTGCAGCAGACATCTGAGGAAGTCTTCCCACAAGAAAAACAGAGACGAGGACTCTTACGTGGCTCAGTCAGTTGAGTGTCATTTCAAGGTCCTGGGATCGAGCCCCAGATCAGGCTCCCTGCTCAGCAAGGTGTCTGCTTCTCCCTCTCCCTCTGTCAGCCACCTCCCCCACTTGTGCTTTCTCTCTCACACTCTCTCTCTGTCTCAAATAAATAAATAAAATCTTTTAAAAAAAGTCAGAGATAGGGGCGCCTGGGTGGCTCAGTGGGTTAAAGCCTCTGCCTTCGGCTCAGGTCATGATCCCAGGGTCCTGGGATCGAGCCCCACATCGGGCTCTCCGCCAGCGGGGAGCCTGATTCCCTTCCTCTCTCTCTGCCTGCTTCTCTGCCTACTTCTGATCTTCGTCTGTCAAATAAATAAAATCTTTAAAAAAAAAAAAAGTCAGAGACAAAACCAACACCAAGAAGAAACTCACAGAGAGTAGAGCAACTCAGGGAAGAGAAGAAACCTTTGGGAAGCCCACAAAACTTCAAAGGCAAAAGAGAGCAGATTGTTCCCATGGAATAAGAACAAGATGCTTGAAAGAGATACTCTGAAAACAGAAAAGGCACCTAGAAATTAAAGTTATAGTAATTGAATATATATGCATATATATTCAATAGGAGAAAATATAGAGAAAATAGAAAGGAGAAAATTATCAAAGAAAGAAGATTTTCCCCAAATTGAAGAATAATATTTTCCAGATTTAAAGGGCTTATCCAGTACCTAGAACAGTGGGGAAAAAAAAAAAAGTTCCCCATAGAAAAGTGACAGAGGTGTTCGGTAACACTACAGGGGTAATCATACTGTCATATATAAATGTATAAGATCAACAGGTTGTACACCTCAAAGTCACACAATGCAATACTCAATTACATTTCAATGCAAAAATAAATAAAAATTAAAAGTGCCACATAAAGGCCTTCATCATGAAATTTCAGAACAAAAGCGTTAAAAAAAAAAATTCTTAAAACATCCCAATTGGGAATCAGAAATGCATGGGACTTCAAAATGGAAGCTACTAGATAGTGGTCAAAGCCTTCACATTTCTTTTTTTTTTTTTAATTTTTTATTTTTTATAAACATATATTTTTATCCCCAGGGGTACAGGTCCGTGAATCACAAGGTTTACACACTTCACAGCACTCACCAAAGCACATACCCTCCCCAATGTCCATAATCCCACCCCCTTCTCCCAAACCCCCTCCCCCCAG